>NC_142012.1:19427666-19730166 GCF_049901735.1 Notechis scutatus
GTATGGCATGGGTTGTCTAATATATAAATAAATGCTTCCCTTGCATCTGACGGACTGTCATGGAGGAAAAGCTGTCACCCAACACCCAAACAGACACTGGGTTCCATAGCAGTTTCCAAAATTGGGAAAATTAAAATGATATCATGGCTGGACCTGGTAGAAAACACAGTGATGGCAAAAGGGGAATTGGACTAAAGAGGAGTCAGTTCTAGAAATACAAAGCTTCAGTGCAAAATAAATAAAACAAAGCAGTAGAATCCAAAGAGCTGGAACAATGAAACTTCAAAATCAGAAGTGAGTTTCATCTCTCCGGACATAGATGACTATGGTAAGATTGCCTCTGGCTGGAAGCTTATGAGCTCCAGCAGAGGTCTGAGGATGTCAAACTTGTTGTTCTTTTCCCCAGCTTCTCCCCACTCTCCAACTAATATTGTCACTTGAACATATTCCAGCAATTCAAATGAGATTAATTTCTTTATATGATCCTCATTAAAGAGAAATGTGATTGTTCAGGATGAACAATATGTAAAATATTCTTGGTAGTACTCATCTCAAAATCATGTCATGGTTTCAGCATGGTCCTGCCACCTTTTCTTTTCATTTTTCCTCATAATCATGTAATTATGTAATGACACAATATATTTTAATATGCACTTTCTGGTAAATTGCTGAGCATATTGGTTCAAAGATGCACATGCTTTCTATCAATGCAAGTATGTATGTCATAATTTGGGAGTAGAAGCAGGACATCTGCCTCTATCATTGGAGATATGGGCTACCATAAAATCTAGTTAGATGGTTTTAGAAATTCAACATTTTAAAAAAGCATATATTTCACATAAAAAGCCACAATTAGTTTTAAACTCTGCATTCACTTCTAATGGAATACCACTTGCTGAACCATTCTTGAACCAACCTTATATTTGTTATTTTCTCTACTTTTAAAAACACGCCTCTCTAGATTATGTTTGAGAAGTCTGAATTATGCATTTTGTTTTCTTGTTGCTATGTAACACCACCTATGTGGATCTCATAACAATTATCATGGTTTGTGAGAAGAATGGAAAAATGCTGGCTTTTTATTTCTTTTAAAAAAGAAAAAGGCATGAGTCTGTCTAAGTAAACTCCAAAGACAGCCATTAAAAAAAACTGATTAGTATTTGAATAGAAAACATTTCATCTCCAATTGAATTGATTGCGAGAGGAATGTTTCTTTAAAACATGAGCAAAATAAAAATAGCACTCACAATGATTAGAAGATAACTTCTAATGAAAATGTATTTTAATGAAAAGTAGCCTACTATCTTAGAACAACTGCTGGGGAAAATAATATTTTCTTAAAAGGCCTCTTCATACAAATGGAAATAAGCAGCACTAAAGTAGTGTAGTCCAGAATGGAATAAAAGAAGGGTCTTCAAACTTGGCAAGTTTAAGACTTGTGGACTTCAATTCTCAGAATTAATGAGCTAACATGAATGGGGGAGGAATTCTGGGAGTTGAAGTCTACAAGTCTTAAACTTACCAAGTTTGAAGACTCATGGAATAAAATACCAGGGTTGGAAGGAACCTTGGAAGTCTTCTAGTCCAACCCCCTGCTCAGGGAGGAACTCTATACTCTTTCAGACCAATCTCTTCTTAAAAACTTCTAGTGTTGGAGCATTCGCAACTTCTGGAGTCAAGTTGATCCATTGATTAATTGTTCTAACTGTCAGGAAATTTCTTCTCAGTTCTAGGTTGCTTCTCTCCTTCATTAGTTCCCATCCAATGCTTCTTGTCCTGCCTTCAGGTGCTTTGGAGAATAGTTTGACTCACTCTTTGTAGAAACTGCTGAGATATTGCAACACTGCTATCATGTCACCTCTAGTGCTTCTTTTCATCAGCTAGACATACCCAGTTCCAGCAACCTTTTTTATATGTTTTAGCCTCCAGTTCCCAAATCATCTTGGTTGCTCTTCACTCCATTCTTTCTAGAGTCTCAACATCTTTTTTACATCATGGTGACCAAAACCGGATACAGTATTCCAACCAAGGAATGGTCTAACCATGGTCTAACCAAGGTGTTATAAAATGGTATTAACACTTCATGTGATCTTGATTCTATCTCTCTGTTAATGTAATGACTTTTTTGGCAGCTGTGTTGCCTGAGTGTTGAGCCACAATTCCCAAAACCCTCAGCCAGAATTACCAGTGTTTGGGCTGACTTCCTAATGTTGGAAATTATAAAGGCACCAAGTAAAGGTAGTTCTGAACTTACAATAGATCATTTAGTGACTGTTCAAAATTGGGACACTGAAAAAAAAGGATTTATGATGTTTTCACATTTACAGCCAGGGGTGGGCTTCAAAAATTTTAGCAAAGGGTTCTCTGCCCAGTTGCTGGGTGGCTGTAGCCATGGTGGCCGTGGCCTAGTCACTCTCCTGCACCATGGGGGGGAGGGGGGTGTTTTTGCCCTCCTTGGGCTCTGGAGGCTTTCCTCGAGCCTCCAGGAGGATGAAAATAGCCTATCCAGGCTTCAGAGACTCTCTGGAATCCAGAAATGGGCCCATTTCCTGAACTTCCAGGAGGCCCATTTTTCACCTTCCCCAAGCCTCCTCGCGCATCCTGCACTTACATGCATCCAAAACGGGCTGCGTGGGGACTCCTAGGAGGGGCAGGGGGGCAGAGCCAACCAAGAGTGGGATTTGAAGGTTCTCCGAACTGCACAGAATCTTAGCTAGGGGCTCTCCTGAACCCCTGTGAACCCGCAGCAGCCCACCCCTGTTTACAATCATTGCAGCACCTCCATGGTCTCACGATAAAAATTCAGGCATTTGGCAACTGACTCATATTTATGAGTTTCAGTGTCCCAGGGTCATGTGATCCCATTTGGAACCTTCTGACAAGGTCAATGGGGAAACCAGATTCACTTAACAATCGTGTTGCTAGCAACTGCCATGGTTGCCGTGAACAACTGTGACAATAAAGCTTATAAAATGGGGCAACTCTCACACCACAATAATCTTGCTTAGCCACAGAAATTTTGGGATCAATTGTGGCCATAATTCAAGGATTACCTGAAGTCGAAAGCTAAGCTATATGGATTTGAAAGCACAGACAAAATGCTAGAAGGGAAAGTCCACAGCCTTGAGACCCGAACAGATATATAACCATAGCTAAGCATTACACACACATGAGAGGCAAGCCCAAGTGATTTGCATTGGGACAATGGAGTGACGCTTCATAAGGAGTATTCAATCACATCCTCTTTCAATTATTTTTTGGCAAAGCCTTCTTCTCCTTAGAACAAAGAAAGACAACTTATGTGGCTGCTGATCAGTTCCTGCAAAGAAGTCCTTTTCTGGCTTTTGCAACAGAGGAGAAGAAACACAGCAAAGCAATATTCCTCTTTTAATATTCTTTAGTGGTCTCAAAAATTGGACAATCTCTTCCAGTTTTTTTTCAAATGATGTAAGAAACATCAAAGAGTTTTTGCAGGATAAATTATTCTACTCATCAAACTGTTTCTTTCATGGTAAAGAACAGAAGAATGATCACCTGTTATCCTATTTCTGTTTCCATGATGGACATAAAATGATTAAAGCTGGAATAACCAAAGGCCACTCCCTTTGGGATTGTAAATGCTAATTACAGACAAAATTGTTTATAGTATCTCTGGAAAGTTCTAAGCATTTGGATAAATTGATACCGATCTCAAAATCTAATCTAAATTCCCCCACCTCTCACCTCTTTGGTCTATTTTTTACATGTTGACAATTACTAATATTTAATAAGAAGCAAAATTGATATGAAGATCAATATCTTTATGTTCATCTTGATATCAATATAGATTAGATTTGAATTGGGGAAGCAGTATGGGGTGTTAATGGAATTGATCAGATATCTACTGGGGCAAATTGAATTGGGAATAATTTTCCAACAGTTTTGAAGCAATGCAGACTACTTATTTAAGGAAATTGTGTTGCTACTCTGCCTCATTGGAGATAATCAAGTTGCCGCCATAGCATGAAGCTTTTGTCAAGTCCAGATCACATCACAAAGACCTAGAATTGAAGCATTTGCCCTGAGCATGATGCATAGAAATCCAGTGCTTAAAATTATCGGACAGATCCATTTCACTCAAGATTGTTAAAATATATTCCCCATAATTATTTGAGTATTTGGAGCGTTTTCTGTATGTACTCACTCCAGGAAATGCATTTGTACTTTGTTACTTTCTTCATTATGCATTAGTAAACAGAAAAAAATTCAGTAAAGTTACATTTTATGTGTTTATAGAGGCATCCTTTGGTGTTAGTCATCTTTGCGTTGTAGAAGTAAGAAACATGGAGGGAGACATATTCATCTCAGACAACTTTTGTCTGAGGATTGATGAAATCTGTGGTTAATATTAACACCCTTGTCTTAAAAAAATATGGGTTGGTCTGGTGTATCTCAATAGGTTCAAAGAGGTACTCCCCAAGAAGTTGGCCTGACAAAGATTGCAACTTATAGCTCAGCACACTTCAAATCTAAGTGAAACCCACTTGTTACTAATGGAGTTGCTGGTGCATGAATCTGTATCATAATGAATTCAGTAGAATTTATTTCTCAGAAAATATGCATGGGATTAGTTGAAATGATATATTTTCTCTCTTTCTATAAATGTACTCCCATCCTTTCATGGGGCAATAAATTAAGTAATCCATTCTGAGATCTGGTATCATTTTACAATCTATTTGATCCACCACCTTCATACTTTAATACGGATAATACAGATTGTTCCTGCAATGGATATTGAAAGTTTTCCTCTCTTAGTATTGGCAGATAATTATTGGTGTAAGCTATGGGGCTGCCTATTGAATTGCATTAGCCATGATTAATGGTTTTAGATATTGTGAGTTATTAATCACGGTAAAAAGGCCCAAGAGCAAAGAATGGGCAACTCTATTGTTTCAGGAGAAAGCTATAATATAAAAATTATATATTCTCATTGGGAATAGAAAAATTTACTGCATTAAAAAAGAAACTTGAAACATAAATGATACTTCCTACTCCATGCAGGGAGATGAAGGCTGTAATATAGTATATGACTAAGCTTTTTTGACAATAACAACTGAAAAACACAGAAATTGTGATTGTTTTCAAATAAGATAAGGTTCCATTCAAGTGGCAGTTTGGGTTAACAGGTGACTAATATAGGACTAATATAAGAGCAAATATTCTTGAAGACATGCAGAACCAAATTAGAAGATGGAGGAGAGAATTCACAGACAAGGAATAATCCCAAAAGAGAACATGGCTGAGGAATCTGACCCATCCTATGTTAGAAAGTGCCTGAATGTAAGACCAATATTATCAAGTGGGGGTTGCTGGAAGATAACAACAGGCTGTGCAAATGTGGAGAGATACAGGGTCTTTCACTCATTTTTGGGGGTGTTGATCTCTTGATAACTACTAGTAGAATTTTACCAAGATTTTTTTTTTTTCTGGCCATTGATAAAGCCCCAAGATTGCCCTATTTAAGGTTTGATCTGCACATTAAATAAATAAGTAAATGTAGGGCTTGTGAATAACTCAGCATGAAGTATCATTCTTTTACTTTTGAAAAACTAGATTCTATAGGCACAGGTCAGAGGAAAGTTTTCTAACCCAAACGGAACATTTTTTGTATTTAATATACTGGTATGAACATTTTCCCTTGAAAGCGAATGCTGCATTTGGTCCTTGAGTGACAAATTCATTGACTAGACTTCCAAAAGCAGGACCAAGATAAAGAAATATATAGAACAAAAATAGTAAAAACTACATTGAATTGAATTTACATTTAAATGCAATATGTAGCATGGTCCTTGTGTCATTTTAAATCACATTTTACTTATGTTATACTGAAAAAAATTGGACAATGTTGAAATATTAAAATGTTTTGGTGATAGACACAAATGCCTTGGAGCATTAGACTGTGATGTCCTTGATTTAAGAAAAGGAGGACATTGCCAAGGCAAGAATAATGGATATAAAGGGTGAGGAGTTGAGACCTCATCATGGTGTACAATCTGTGTATGTCAGGTGAATGCAACTGGAACCACTCGTTAAAAGTCTCAAACAAAAGCTTTATTGTTAGTCACCCATGTTACAAGACTCTCACCAGACTTGGCTGCTTTCTCTTGGAAACAGTCATCTAAGGCTTCAGAGTTTCTGGAGGAAGTCAAGTTATGCTTCTTTCGGTAACTCAAGGGCTCTAAGCTTGACCACCTTTTAACATCTCCCTCCAGACTTGCTGGAGATTTCACCCCAGTATATCTTTTTTGTAGCCCTTTATCTTTCAGCAACAGTTATCAAAAATTGGAGATGTGATTTCTATCCAGTTTGTACTAGGAAACTGAATGAGATAACCAGACTGAACCCAAGGGAGGGGTCAAATCTGTCATCAGTCTCTAGTCCCTTTGCATCCACCAGAGATCTAAGTGCAACTCATCTTGAATTCCATTGACTTATCTACCACCAAATTTGCTTTGACCATTAATAGTTCAGATTCTTATACAGTTCACGTGCAATATTCATGTATTCATTTGAACCACGTTGACTCCTGATTTCCTGCATTTTACAGAAACAAAGTAACAATAGGCAATGCTCTAAAGTAGGCTTGACATCATGTAAAAATAATAACATCAACCACACAGTCTTCAAAAATTTGAGAACAAACTAGAAATAGATCCCAAATCAGACATGTATCATTTCTATTTGCCTTGTCATCTCGCCTGTAATCTCTTCCTAGCCTGGTACTCTTTTAAATGTACTGCAAGTCCCCAATTCCTTTTAAACCGAAGCACTATACAAAAGGAATAAAAACTGTACAGAGAATGTTTATGAGCCCTGCATTAAGGAAGCCAAGAAAACTTTGAACTTTTATTGGATTCCTGTAAAAGGGCCCTCAAAAGACTTAAACATAAATTAGAGACAAATGGAAATATTTTTCTTACCAAAACATGGGTTTGCTACAAAAACCGCATTTTCCTCACAAAATGCAATTATGACTCACAAGCACATAAACCAATGTGTGCTTAGTTCAGGATTCCAGCTGATATTTGGTTATTTGGGCTCATGACAAATTCGATTTACTGAAGCATTTTCCTACTCACACCATAAAAGGCAGACTGATTTGGAGACATAGAAGTCACACAGATACCAAGGTGGGAACTTTTCCTTTGTGGATAACAGTGATTGTGAGTCATCCTACCTGATAGAACAGTTTGATTTTGGACCATTTTTGTACAATATGTCTATTAATTTGACTGGAATGCTCACTTCTTGTTAAGGCTTTCCTACAGTGGCTATTTCCCCAGGAGGTTTTTTTAAAAGCCGTGTCAGACAGCAATTTAGTTAATTGAGGAAAACGCCTTACAAAATGCTGATTGAGTGCTTCCAGAACAACTTGGCCATGAAGCAGCAGTTCTAACTGTTTTTACAATTTAAGCAAAATGGAATTGAAATGTATCATTAAGTATTAGTGTGCCCAATAACATTTACAGCCATTTCTTTAAAACAGCAACAAAAATATAACAAATTACAACAAATAGCAGCCACGAAGACTCCCTTAATAAACAATTGTTTTGACATGTTAGGCTTTTAACCAACTGAGTTTCCAAATGGGTTTGTTTGCTTGCTTGCAGTGGAGATTAAATAAAGTCCATTAAGGAAAAAGCAAGTTTCCTTTCAGACAAAATAGGTGGTTGATTAGCTATTTGGATGCCTAATATGCAAATATTCCTAAAATTAGTCCACTTCATTCAGAATTGATGTTGTGCTTCCAAGTTGCTACAGTGCTTCAAAGATATGCCTGATACTTCTGTGCTGAACTAGAATCTATTATTTTATTTTATTTCTTTATTCATTACATTTGAATTGGGGAAGGCCCATCTCACCATGAGGTAACTCTGTGATTTCTATCAATTTGTTATGACAAGAAGATAAGAAGTGTCCCTATGCATTAGCTCAGAGTCTGATCTAGATTAATTACCTGATAGTTGATCAGAAGCACATAACGGCCATTGCTTTCTTCCTTTGATGCTTCCTATTGAGCACAGAGCTGATATCATGTGGTCTTTGCTTTTGATGGTAGAATTCATTTATCAGAACTAGAAAATTTTGTGAATCTGTAAGTTTATTCTATTACTATGAGCTAGAACATAATACTTGTGTTTGGATGAATTCTCCCAGTGTTCAGTATGATAAGGATAGCATATCTGCTGATTGTTTTATTTCCAGTGACACTGATCAATAATATAGCCATTATTTCCCAAAAAGAGAGTATATAACATCTCCATGACAACAAATACCACAATAGCAATAGCACTTAGACTTATATACCACTTTATAGTGCTTTACAGCCCTCTCTAAGCAGTTTACAGAGTCAGCATTTTGCCTCCAACAATCTGGGTCCTCATTTACTGACCTCGGAAGGATGGAAGGCTGAGTCAACCTTGATCCAGTGAGACCCGAACTGCCAAACTGCTGGCAGCTGGTGATCAGCAGAAGTAGCCTGCAATACTGCATTCTAACCATGGAATGGCCAATCCATGTGAATCATGATCTTCTACTCTTTTTAAAAAGTAATTATTCAACTATTGACTTAACATATATTTCAATTCATGCCATGGATGCCAAACAAATTTAGTAGTTTTTTCCCTCCCAAATTTTAACAGAATCTACTATGAAGGACAGCTAGTGGGATTAACTACTTTTCTGAAGGCACTCAGGTGTTCCTATGTACGTTACTTATTATGACAATTCTGGACCAAGCAATCCTCAAGTGGAGAAAAAAAAAGATTTCTTTTTTTAAATCTGAAATATGGATTATCCTGGCAACATTTCTTATCAAGTCTTGGATGATATATCACATTCTTTTATTGAAAGTCAACTAAATATGAATGGTATTATGTTGATATGGATTCCTGGTTATGTTACATTCCTAACATTCTTAAAAAATATAAATTGATTACTAGATTATCAATAGCATCAATAGGCTCACAAGTATGACTCAACTGATGTTGGAAAGGCTTATGGAAGTAGATACACAGAATATAAAGAAATGAAAGAAGAAATTATAAGTTTCTCCATTGTGCTGGAAGACACCTCTCCCTTTTTCAAATTTATTCTGTAATTGAACTTCCCAGCACCATGTCTTGGAAATTCTTTGTCATCCAGGTCATGATTGTCCTAAAGGTGCTTTTTCAAGAGGCAACTGGACTTTCTGTTTTTTCTTTGAAGATGTTTCGCTTCTCATCCAAAAAGCTTCTTCAGCTCTGACTGGACTTAGATAAGAAGCAAAAGGTCTTCAAAGAAAATGTCTTCAAAAAACCAGGACATCCAGTTGCCTCTTGAAAAAGCACCTTTGGGATTCCCAGCACCATCTTCTCCATTTATATGATCACCTGGTTAACTTGAAAAAGGTTGTGTTGGCTTTACAGTAGAAAAATAGATGCAGTGCATGTGTATGTTGTAGAAAGAAGAGAGAAAGTTCAAATGGCTAGCAAATTCTATTTTCTTTTCTTTTCTGTAGAAATGGATCCATAAATGAATAAATACTCTATATTTGATTTAAAAGCAGAAAGGATGCTGATTGATTAGTAAACTCAATAAACTACTTCTCACCATGCAGATGGACAGTAAATACTGATAAAGCTGTCAATAAAACAATAACAATACATATAATTTAATTCTACCCCAAACAGTCAGTCCTGATAACGGGATAAACTGGAAATAGTTTAGAGTTGGGGAAGGCTTGTGCCTACTTAAAGACTGCCTTGAAATTGTAGAGTTCTGAGTTGAATAATGGAAGGTGATGTCCTAAAAAATAAATACAGTACTATTAAAATAGTATGGCCTTCCCCTTTTATGTTATTTTTCCATGATAGTTTCCTGCCCCCAAAATTTGAAACAAATTAGAACATATATTGGAACAAATGAGGTGACACATACATGAACAACTGAAGCAAATTGGTATCTTCATGTGTTCTTCACGGTGCTCAACATATATAAGTTTAATCCTCATACAAAGATCCATTTAATAGACACTCAGAAGATTCATGGTTTTCAAATCTCTGTACAAGTATCTCTGTTATACACTTATTGTGTTGAATTAAGGGGGCCTAATGCCAAAATGAAGTTTATGTAAAAATTAAAAATCGACTAGCGAGCTTTTTAGTTCCAACAATCAAAGGACATTTTGTATTCATCCACAAAGTTGTGAGTGTCAAGGCTTTTGTATTTGTCAAGTAGGCATGTATAAACTAGTTCTCATTTGATTCAAATGAGAAATTCAAGATTTGTATGAGTTATTTGATGGTCTTGATTTGAGAGCAAATTCAGAACTTTTCAAGGTCCTCACCAGAAACAAATTTGTCATAGGACATAATAGAGAAGCATGGAAATATCTACAATTTTATGTCAGAATGGAACAAAAGCAACAAAAATGCTATACCTTTTATGTAACTATTGGAACATATTACTCCTGCCAATGATATCTTCAAGACTTTCACAGCAATAAATTTTTGATATATTCTTCCTGCAAGTCAGAGATAGCAAGAACCAGGAGAAGACAACAGCATCTAAATTGTCCATTCCATAAAGAAGAACTGAAACAATTCAGTAAATGTCCTGCACTAACCTAAAAATGAGAAAAATATTTTAGGGCAGAGATAACAGAATGAGGAATGGAAATATCAGCAGCCAAGGTCCTAGCCAAGAGTCTATAGAAAAATGGTGAAATCAGTGCAGAAAGTGTTCTACTCTGAGAGAGAGGGAGGGAGAGGGAGGGGGAAGAGAGACAGAGAGACAAAGAGAGATTTCAAAATCATTGTTATAAAGAAGGATCTTCTCTACTGGCTTAGGGATAGGGTTGATATAACACTGAAAACTGTTCATTAGCTTACTATTGTGGGATATGTCTGTTCTATAAAGCAGACTAAGAAATCAATGGTATATAGATCAGGACTACTTTTCTTGTAACGGCTGTAGTAACAGAATCTAACAAGTATGAATGTGTTTCCCACTTACTTTATATTTATGTGAACCAGGAAGAGGCCTATCTGAGGTGTTTACTCATAGTTTTTTTGGATTGGGCTGAAGCCTCAGTTATCCGATTGTTGCTCTTTTTTTCTGTTCTTCTAGGCCATTCCCTATGTCCTCTATAGAATGGTGCACTTTGATGCTTCAATTCCAGGATTGTCTGTGATATCAGAAGGCTTATCATACTTTTTTAGTAAGTTATACAACCAGTAATGACCCCTTCCTCATTGGCTTTGGTAAGATGCCAGGCTGGTAGGACATAACGGCAAAGCTTGGTCTCTTCCAGTCAGGACTCATATAACCATTGAATTGCCCTTCTGAGTTGCTGGGAATATTACCATCATTGTTTCAGGTAGAGACAGTGAACAGAGGCAGATAAGAGGCAATGCCAGAGAAAGTAGCACTGAAAAAGAAAATAGCGCTGAAAAGCTAGTATTTTAGCCTTACATTGTTACTACATCTGAAAGTGTTAGTCTGGTATCCACTTACTGATTTTCAAGAGATTTTACCCTGCCCAATCATGTAGAGTTTAAATGTAAAAATTTACCCTGAACTCCCACCAACTTGATACCATTGAGCCTATATAGTGCTGAGGGTTGAGTTGAATTCACAGCACCAAAGGTAACAATCCTTTAGCACAAAAGACAGCAAGGTATAACCTGGGAAAGTTGCCAGTTCATTTATGAAGTTGTGTAATATATATCCTGGAGAAAATCTATGAGTCAATACTGATTTGATGGCGCACAATAAATTAATGTATTAAACAAAAACATGGGAAGCAACTAAGAATTCTAATGGATCATCCACTGAAAATGAACAGGTTGCATTAGCAGAAGCACTGTGTCTGGATGAGAAGACAGAATAGTTCTATTATATTTTTCACAAGTTATAATCCTTTTGTCTGGTGCTGATCCAATTGTGGGCACCAATGTTGCTTGATAAGATTCAGTGATGGACTAGTTATCTCTGAAGGAGTGGAGATGATGCTACAGCAGTGAATGGCAGCTAGCTGTGCTTTCTGGCTAGTTAAGTCTTTCCAGATAAAGGAAGAAGGAGCATGAGAAGATGAAGAAGGACCAGGCCTGAAGGACAAGCTAGAGAGGATGTAGAAAGTAAATCACTCAAAATGAGACACGCATGTCCCTAACTACCTCTATTCCAATCACAACTGGCCTTAAATGAAAGTTACTCAATGCAAGAAGCCTTGTAAATAAAATACCTGAATTTCTCCTCTTACTAAATATGGCTAAATTCAACATTATATTTGTCTGTGAAACATGGCTCAACGCATCTCTCCCTGACTCCATTACCACAGTAATCATGTTTATTGATCAGATTGTGAAATCCATAGAGGAGGTGGCATTGCTATCTTCTATAAAAAGTCCCTACATCTAAAAAACATCCAAGTTACCCAGGAACTTGCTATTCCGGAGACCATCATCTGTGAACTGTCCTTAAATATCACATTTCGGTTCTTACTATGTTACAGAGCCCCTGATGATGACATCGAACATGCAAACAAGTTAAATTCACTTCTAACATGGGCAGCATCCTGCCCACACACTTTTATCTTTCTTGGTGACTTCAATCTACCTCATATTAACTGGACCCTTAACGAATGTACAACTGAACCCACACATGCAACCTTCTACAATGTAGTAACAAATCTGGGACTAGAACAACTAGGAACCAACAACACTAGACTTAACAACTGCCTTGATCTCATCTTCTGCAATAGTTTGAATTCAAATTACGGAATACAAATTAAAGAACCCTTTTCCAACAGTGACCACAACATGATTGACTTTTGTTTCAACATACATCCACACAAAAATCATCACAATGATGGAATCCCCAATTATAACTTCAAAAAAGGCAACTATGATCTTATAAACAACAATCTCTCAATCTCTCAACAATCTTGATTGGCAATTTCTATTCACTGGATACAATACTGTAGAAGATCATTACAACATATTTTTACTTGAAGTCAAAAGAGTCATCAAACTATATGTACCAATAACAACTCCCCAAACCAGAAAAAACAAATTACCCATAACAATAAGGAAGCTTCAATCCAAAAAGAAATCACTTTGGCAGAAAAACAAATCTGGTCACGTTGCCAGCTTCAAAAGCCAATACAAAAATTTATGCCACCAGTTAAAGACTGAATGCACCAATTATCACATTAAACAAGAAGAAAACCTTCTATGCACCAATTCCAATTTTGTAAACAACAAACTAAAAGACTCAAGGTCCATCCCACCCCTGAAAGGACCTAATGGTAAAGACTGCAACAATGACACAATTAAAGCCAACCTCATTAACACATTCTTTGGCTCAGTATTTCTAAACAGCAATGGATCATGCCTTGTATTTCCTAGTCAAACCACAGACAACTACAATGTTCTAATACATATCGATTTTACAGAAGACAATGTTGAAAAAGCACTATGCAATCTAAAACCATCTCTATCTATTGGACCAGACGGAATATGTGCCTACTTCTTTAAAAAGCTATCCACTGCCATAGCCGAACCTCTAAGCATAATCTTTGAAAAATCTTTTAGGACCAGCTCCTTGCCAAAACTATGGTCACAAGCCATGGTCATCCCCATCTTCAAAAGGGAAACCCCAGCGTGGTTGAAAATTACAGACCAATCTCCTTATGCTGCGTCACCTGTAAAGTCATGGAATCAATTATTAACCAATCCATTATCCTCCACTTAGAGACAAACAACTTACTCTCTAATAAACAATTTGGTTTCAGAAAAAAACTATCCTGTAATCTGCAACTCTTACACTGCAAAAACATATGGACTACACAACTCGATCAGGGCAAAGCAATAGCCGCAATCTACATAGACTTCTGTAAAGCCTTTGATTCAGTGGTACATGAAAAACTACTCCTAAAACTAAAATCTTACGATATATCTGGATACCTGCATAACTGGATAGAAGGATTCCTGTCAAACAGACAACAAATGGTCAAAATTGAGAGCGTCCTATCAAATTCTGTACCTGTCAATAGTGGTGTCCCCCAAGGCAGTGTTCTAGGACCAACTCTTTTCATACTCTACAGAAATGACATCTGTGATCATATTAAGAGCAACTGCATTCTCTTCGCTGATGATGTAAAGCTATTCAACACCACAGACAATACTGCTACCCTTCAAAAAGACCTTGACTATGTATCAGAATGGTCAAACAAATGGCAACTTCAAATCTCAACAAATAAATGCTCTGTCCTACATATTGACAAAAAAATAATAATCAGAAAATAAAATACAAGCTGAATAGTCAAGACCTTGTTGATGATCCAAACTCTGTCAAGGACCTTGGAGTACTCATCTCTAATGACCTAAGTGCTAAAGCCCACTGTAACTACATAGCCAAAAAAGCGTTAAGAGTTGTTAACCTAATCTTACATAGCTTTTTCTTTGGTAATATTACACTAATAATTAGAGCATATAAAACATTTGCTAGACCAATACTCAAATACAGCTTATCAGTCTGGAACCCACATTATGTATCTGATATTAACACAGTTGAGAAAGTCCAGAAATATTTCACAAAAAGAGTTCTCCACTCCTCTACTTGTTGCAGAATGCCTTATTCCACCAGACTTGAAATTCTAGACCTAGAAAACCTAGAACTACACCGCCTTCGGTCTGATCTAAGTATAGTATATAAAATCATACATTGCAATGTCCTACCTGTCAATGAATACTTCAGCTTAAACCATAACACAAAAGCAAACAGTAGATACAAACTCAAGGTTAATCTCACCAAACTTGATTGCAGGAAATACGACTTCAGCAACAGAGTGGTCAATGTCTGGAATACTCTACCTGACTCTGTGATTTCTTCCCCAAACCCCAAAAACTTGAATCCTAGACTGTCTACTGTTGACCTCACCCCTTTCGTAAGAGGTCTGTAGGGAGTGTGCATAAGTGCACCAACATGCCTACCATCCCTGTCCTATTGTTTCTTTTATTTTTTATTTTTCTTATATGTATCCATGTATTCATAACTATGTTTTTACTTATACCTATTATCTTGTAAGCAATTGACAAAAATAAATAAATAAATAAATAAATAAATAAATAAATAAATAAATAAATAAAAATAAAGACCAGAATAGTTCCAGTAGTGCACTCATGGCTCCAACAGATCTCAGGAACAATACAGAGCTCTCTGTCCAGATGAGCTAAGAACAATTAAGGCACTATACAGAACTCTGAATTTCCTAGGTTTTGTTAAGGGACTAAGGAAGATTAAGGAAACACAGATTACCCATAGCAGAAATATATATTATACATTGTGAATTTTGTTGTATGTATATTTTAGTATATACATACAATGACAATAAAGAATTCAATTCAATTATCTGGTTACATTACATTATGTTGCATTACATTATATTATATTATATTATGTTATTACATCAAACAAGGTAGGCAGATTGTTTATACCAAAAAAAAAAGATTGAATGGAAATATGACAGAGTATTCAAATATCTCAGACTGAAAACCAGTAAAGTGCAACAGCTAACATATCTGAGTTCTAGACCCACTTCAGGCACAAAATCTTCTGGGTGACCTTGGGCGAGTACCTCTGCCTCAGCCCTGGAAAGGAAGCAATGGCAAACTATTCCTAAAACTTGGCCAAGATGATTCCTTCTAACTGACAACAATCTGTAATGCTTCACCCTCCAACTGACCAAGTTGAGTTGTGTGCAACAGAAATTGTCTCGCATGACACAATTAAATCTGTCACACAAATAAGGTTTGTGTTTCAAATTTCCAAGTTTCAAACCTACGAGAATTCATTTTGCCCTTGGGACAAACTAAGATAAATTAATATTAGAACAGTGCTGATAATGTATACCTATATGTACACATACATACACATATAAAGATAGGTAGGTAGGTAGGTAGGTAGGTAGGTAGATAGATAGATAGATAGATAGATAGATAGATAGATAGATAGATAGATAGATAGATGATAGATACACACACACACATAATCAATAAACATTATTCTTTCTCTTACAGACTATGACTGCAGTTCCACTTTCCATGTAGGATTATTTGGGAACCTCTTGATTATTAATGAAGCTTACAAGATTTACATAAGGTGTGGATCAATTAGGAAGCTTTCTACTTGACTTTGTGCATGTCTTGAAAACTTTGGCACTGGATTTGGGATTTTGTCTTATTCCCCATGAGACATCAAACTCATCCAGCAACAGACATTGAAAGCAAAACTGGCAGAACTTATTCCACTAGTCACTTCTTATTGTTGGCACATATTCTGACTAATATCTTTGGTTCAGATATGCTTTAAAGGGAGCTTTTCTCTTTAAATACTATATTATGCTTAAATCTGTTCCCTAATTTCTTGCCAGTTTCTAGATTTCTTTTTCTGTTAAAAGGATTTCTGTTAAAAGGGTTTGTTTGTTTGGTTGGTTTTTGGGAATGTTCTAGGCATTTTCTTCTGGATGAGAAATTGGTGAGAGTTTGATTTGTTTTTGTTTTTTTCAGTTACATATTTCTGAATAATTCTTTAGCCTCTATGGCTATCTCTACATTTTGAGGTAAATATTTTCCTCATGAGATTTTTTCTTCTGGATGTAATTCAAATATAGGAAGTCAAGGAAGCTGCCCAGTTATGCCTATCTCCTGGAGGATTCTCCAGGTCATGGTTGTCCCAAAGGTGCTTTTTCAAGAGGCAACTGGACTTTCTGATTTTTCTTTGAAGACATTTCACTTGTCATCCAAGAGGTTTCTTCAAGTTTGACTGGATGGTGGGAATGGAAGGATTTATACTCTGAGAGCTGAAGAAGCTTCTCGGATGAGAAGTGAAATGTCTTCAAAGAAAAACCAGAAAGCCCAGTTTCCTCTTGAAAAAGAACCTTTGGGATTGTTCCGCTTTGGAAGGTGAGAATGCTTCTTTGTCAAGGTACTTTCTGTGACTAGAAAAGAGACAACAGTCTTTCTCTGAATTTACAATGATGTCCCTGAACATTTTTTCTTTAAAAAAAACTGAGAAAAAAATTCTCCATCAAAATGATCTGAAAATAGATGCAGAATAAATATTGGCCGAGTTCTAATAAATAACATCTGCATTGAAGCAAAATAATGAAAAAAAGCTTTGCCTTCATAAGTTTTCTGAAGCATTTTGTTCTCATGTGTTGTGTAGTGTTATGGACCCTGATTTGTTTGTTTTTCCTGATGCAGCAATACTTTTTTCATTTCGTATTTTTCTGTTATACCTTATTTGTGCTGGACCATTAAAGCATAAAACATTATGCTGAAATGGAATGAAAGGTTTCTGATGATACCCACCAATTTAAATCATTGAAATGTTCTTTGAAGCACAGTCCTTGAAATATTGATTTAGCATTATGCAAGATGTACCAAGATTGGCAACAGTCATTCAACTGCTCTTCATAATCCCAATGACATTATATCAAGGAATTATAATATATAAGGATAATAGATACTGGCAAACAAAGAGCAAGAAATGAAAGGGAAAGAAAAAGAAAGATTGAGGAGGCAAAAAGCTGAAATATGTTTAGTAATGTCTGTGAGAGGAGTTTATTTAATCAAAGCCATATCATTATTTAGGATCTGCTGATTTGACCTGTAAACCCATCAGATTTAAGCAGGCAGAATTACTCATATTTCTTCTGCTAAGAATCAGGCTGGACTATTTTTATTTTTGCAATACATTTTATCACTGCGGTGGAAATAAGAAGTTCATGGGCCACAAACTGCAAATGGCCTACAAATTCCAACCCCACTTTTTGAGGAGAGAGGCAATCTTTGCAACCCTCAGGAATATATTAGAAAAAAAATCAAATAAAGATAAGGCAACAGCAAAGAGCAAAACAAAAAAAACTTATTCTACTAAAATCCCTGCAATGGAAAAATTGGCACTCTACTGTCTGGTATCATAATGTTATGGCCCTGCTAGTTCTGCAGTCCCAACTGCTAAAAATGAATTTTAAAAACTGCTCTTGACTAAAGTCTACCTACATTATTTCAAAGGAATTGCTACTACTTGGACGGGGAGAGATGACAAATTCTAGGCTGCAAATTAGATTGGAAAGTAGAAGAAACTGGAAGATATCAGGGACAAATCAAATCCATGTTGTTGCCAAGGAAAACTACATGAACATGACTTTAAAACTATGGAACCAATGGATTTAAAGATGATTACTTTTTATGCTATGGGTTACTAAATTATTTTATTATAACACATCCATTTGTATGTACAAGTAATTGTACAAGTGATTGGGGATCAATGGAAGGTGACAAACTGCTGCAATTCTGAGTATCATAGAGGGTATTGTGACAAGGAGAAAGGAGTGATGTGAGTATCTGGGAAGACCAAGACCAAATCAGACCTGGGTGATTGCATCAGAATGTGTGACCTAATGGACAATTAATTTCTATACAATATGTAGTGTAAGGAAGTAGAGATAAACAATAATTCGGGAATAAGCACATATTAAGTATGAGACCTTATTCAGGTTTAATCAATAAGAATAGAGCTGGGAGGGACCTTGGAAAACTTCTAGTCCAACCCCCTTCCTGTGCTCTCTTTCTTAGGGGAGAAAAACCCTCTAGAACTAAATAAAGGTTTAACAGAGAGACTGTATTATAGAATACTTAAGGAAATTGGAAGAAATTCAGGACTAGAAACATACTGTTCCAGGATCATTGTTTATATGTTCAGTCACAAGAAAAAACAAACCATAGACAATTAAGCTCTACATAAATAGAATGAAATCTTCATAAATTTTATGAACTTCAAGAAATATAGAAGTCAGGGATAGTTTTCCAGTATTAGAGAAAGTTTTATTTTATTTGTTTATTTATTTGATTTGTCAATCGCTTACAAGATAATAGATGTAAGTATAAACATGAGTAAGAATAGAGGAAATAGATACGAATAAATGGGGACAATAGGACAGGGATGGTAGGCACGATGGTGCACTTATGCACGCCCCTTACAGACCTCTTAAGAATGGGGTGAGGTCAATAGTGGATAGTTTGAGGTTAAAGAAGTGGGGGTTAGAGGATGTAACAACAGACTCAGGTAGTGCATTCCAGGCATTGACCACTCTGTTGCTGAAGTCGTACTTTCTGCAATCAAGTTTGAAGCAGTTTACATTGAGTTTGTATCTGTTGTGTGCTCTTGTATTGTTGTGGTTGAAGCTGAAGTAGTCATTGACTGTTAGGACATTGTAGCAGATAATTTTGTGTGCTACGCTTAAGTCTAACCATAGGCGGCGTAGTTCAAGGTTGTCCAAGCCCAAAATCTCAAGCCTGGTGATATAGGGTATTCTGTTATAAACAGAGGAGTGTAGTACTCTTCTCGTGAAATACTTCTGGACTCACTTGATTGTATTAATGTCTGATATGCAATGCGGATTCCAGACTGATGAGCTGTATTTGAGTATTGGTCAGGCAAAAGTTTTGTATGCTCTAGTTAGCAATTCAATATTTTCGGAGGAGAAGCTTTGTAAGATTAGATTTACAACTCTTAATGCCTTTTTGGCAGTGCTGTTACAGTGGGCTCTGGAACTTAGGTCATTTGATATGAGAATTCCAAGGTCCTTGACAGAGTGAGGATCATCAACGAGGTCATATCTGCCTAGTTTGTATTTGGTGTACTGATTTTTTTTTTTTTACCAATGTGTAGGACAGACCATTTGTTGGTCGAGATTTGGAGTTGCCAGATATTTGACCATTCAGACATATAATCAAGGTCTTTTTGAAGGATAGTAGTGTTGTCAGTGGTGTTGACATCACCCAGTTTTACATCATCCAAAAATGATCGCAAAGGTAATTTATATAGAGTATAAAGAGTGTGGGTCCTACAGTGCTGTCCCTTGGGGGACAGCACTGTAGAGAGCCTCCAAAACATTCTTAAATTTGAGTTACACTGATAATTTCACACTGCTGGGCACTGCACACAAATATACATTTTTTAAAAAATTGTTATACCATGAATGAGGAAAGAGGAAAACATAAAATTCTCTTATAACCTTCAACAAGACAAAAGAATGCCTCAGATAAATAGCAGCTTGTTTTTGTGAAAGCAACTATGAAGGGTACAAGATAAGGGGAAGTAATGAAAATGCTTATAGAAAATTAAATGTGTTGAGCTACAAAATAACAGGACAAGAGGGAAATGGGTACTTTAATTCAAATAAAAATATTTCATCCTACCATTGAAAAATACAGGCCTTATTTCAAGCACTTTAGGTATCCCTAAACTCTTAGATATTGTATCTTCTCATATTGTATCTATAAAAATTGAAACAATTGGAGCTTTTGAGTATTATAGTCCAACATGTCTTTACCATATTAGCAAGGATAGACACTCTGTCTTGATGATTATCTAGCATGTTTAATATTTTAATCCTATTCATGATGTAGTTTGAACACCAAACTAGCTAACAAGTAGATATTACTATCCTAATACATTTTTAAAGATTATAATTTGAAGGATTATGTTACCATTTATCGATATCATTATTATAAATCAACATGGTGATAAATATTTCAAGAACAGAAAGAATATTCCTAGGCAATTGTAAGAGCTCAACTGCAGCCTTCTCCAAAGTCCAGATGTTTTACAATTACAATACACAGAATTCCTAGACAGAATATAGCAATCTATTATCAACAAATCTGAAGGGTGCATTAGGCTAGAGAAAGGATGCTTTACCAAGAAACACTGCAACCAAGAAACATCATCTGACATTTCCAATTTTTTCTTATACATTGATGTATATTTTTGTGATCTACTCTATGATCATCTTATCCATATTTGGAGTGTACTGAGTTCAGCATGTTTACATTTCCCTTTTTGCTATATAAAAAAGATGTTGCGACTCTAGAAAGAGTGCAGAAAAGAGCAACCGAGATGTTTATTTATAATATAACAGAAACAAGAATAAACATAAATTTAAATGTTTATGGGACTGGAGGCTAAAACATACAATGAATGGTTGCAAAGACTTGGCATGGCTAGTCTAATGAAGAGAAGGACCAGGGGAGAAATGATAGCAGTTTTCCAATATTTGAGGGGTTGCCACAGAGAGGAGGGGGTCAAACTGTTTTCCAAAGCACCTGAAGGCCAGACAAGGAATAATGGCTGGAAACTGATCAAGGAGAGATTCAACCTGGAAATAAGGAGAAATTTTCTGGCAGTGAGAACAATCAACCAATGGAACAGCTTGCCCTCGGAAGTTGTGGGAGCGCCGTCACTTGAGACTTTCAAGAAGAGATTGGACTGCCATTTGTCAGAAATGGTGTGGGGTCTCCCGCTTGGTGGGGGGTTGGACTAGTTGACCTACAAGCAGGGGGGGAGATACGAAAGGGTTAACTACCGGTTCGGGATTTACGAACTTCCCTGCCCGCTGTGAGCCACGCGCCTGAAAATCATCATAAATCATCATTAGCACATCATTAGCATGCTGCCTGCCGAAAAGCAGTCTTTGAAACAGCCTCTTTTCTTGTTTTTTAACTGCAGCTGTGGCTCATTCGGCAGCTGAAGTTGAAAAATCAGGAAATAAAGATCAGGTAAGGGCCCAGGTGGGCGGATGAGCAAAAACATCAGCAGACATAGAACCGGTTCTATGTCTGCTGCTCTTCAGAACTACCGGTTCTACAGAGGTGGACAGAACCGGTAGAAACCCACTCCTGCCTACAAGACTCCTTCCAACTCTGTTAATCTGTATCTGTACCAGTGCTTAATTAATAGCCTTCTTCAAAGGAATGCACATTTTTGTTGGGTAAACATCTCCTTACTAGGTGCTGAGACAAGTTTGCAATATTTGTTTGAGATGAAATCATTTACGTTCATCCTGACTTAAATACTACTTAGGAAGAACTTTGCAAACAGAGGTGGCCAGTTCAGACCAGTTACGAAGAACCAGTAGCGGAAATTTTGAGTAGTTCAGAGAACCGGCAAATACCACCTCTGACTGGCCCTGCCCCCATCTATTCTCTGCCTTCCAAATCCGAGCTAACTCTTCTTTTGTTGCCCTGCAGAGGAGAACGGACCTGGAAAGCAGGTTAGTGGGGTGGGGAGGGAATGGGGATTTTACAGTATCCTTCCCCTGCCACACCTACCAAGCCATGCCTGCCAAGCCATGCCCACAGAACTGGTAGTAAAAATTTTTTGAAACCCATCACTGCTTGCAAAGACGATTCAGGTGGTGTCTTGTGGGCTTGTGGGATTACCTGGAATTCTTTTGAGCTTGTAGAAACCAATAAAGTGGAAAAGATTATTTTAGCAGGATCTCTGCCGGTGGTGAGGTTGATCTGCCTGTTGCTGTTGGATGGTTGGACAGGATATGTGCTATTTCAAAGGTGATGCCTGTTTTCCTTGAAGGGAAATTGTAACTAGGTTTTATTCCAGTCTCTGAAGATTACAAAACTTCTTTTATAACTATTTTAATCAGTTCAAATAATCATCATTCTTCCAAAGCCATGAATATTCATGACAAAATGATTGTGGGATAATATTGCTTGAAGGCTCCATTGTTCACGATACAATGCAAATGTACTCACGGAAACAAGTTCAAGTGCCAAAGAAGTGGTAGTAAAATGTGCTTAGCTGGGATTCAAATCAGCAAACAGATACAGTAGAAAAAATTCCTGAATTCAGTGAAGAAGATTAAAATAAAATATTTTTTATTTAAACAATGTACATAGCTGCCCATCTATGCCAATAACTCTTGGTGACTTAGAATAATAATTAGAATAATTTAAAACCAACAATCACCAGCAAGTGCCCAAATAACGAATGTGCAATTACAGAAAAGGACAATAAAAAATCAATGCTTAATGCTTATACTAGTAATCAGGATATTAAACATAAGCACAAAATGTGAATATACTGTAAATCAGCCTTTAGATTGCCACAAGATATAGATTTTTGTATAAAATATAACTTCTTGCAAAATATTTATTTTTTCAAGTTCCTAATCTAGGCAAAAACTCTGAAAAACCCAAATATGAACTAGAACCAACACTGTTTAGCTTCAACGATAATCTACACCAGGGGTGTCAAACTCAAGGCCCGGGGGCTAGATCTGGCCTGCGGGGTGCTTAGATCTGGTCCATGGGGCTACCTTGAAAACAGCAAAGGACCAGCCCGCAGTGCCTCTGCCAGGGAAATCGATGCTTGGGAGGGCCACCCACAGCCCTCCTGAGCTCTGTTTTTGCTGGCAGAAGGTTGCAGGAAGCTGTCACAGGAACCTGTTTTAGGGAGCCCATTTTTGCTGGCAGAGTGCTCGGGCCATCACAGGTGCCCCTGGCATGAGTGACATTGAGCTGGCCATGCACCCCCGGCCATGCCCCCCCCTGGCTCCCCCAAGGTCAAACACAATTCGGATGTGGACCTCAATGAAATCGAGTTTGACACCCCTGATCTAGACCTATCACCACTATCCTTACTACAACCAAATTGATATTTTCTAGTTTTTTAAACAATATTTATTTTTTTCCCAAACCGCAAACGTTTCCTTCCTTCACCCCCATCCATTGAAGCATGCATTCACTTCAGTTTGGTGGGATACTGACTTGAATAAAGAAGTCATATTGATATTTCTGAAATATTGAAGTGCCACACATGCACAAACTATGCAATACATCTTGTGTACTTTAACCAAATAATAATCATGCATTTTCTTCATCATGGTAAGAGGGTCTGGGAACCAATTACCTTTCAGCTAAATGGAAATAACAGTGTATAACAGCATGCCTAGCAATTATTGTGCCATTTAAATTGGGAGCCAGGCTATTGCAAAAGTTGTTGGCTTTGCTATTTGATTGTTCCATATCTTTCAGGAATTCATTTTACTGTCACTGTAAAAAAAAGATAGTTTAAAATCATTCTGTGGAGAATGTAGCTATTCTGTAACAACAGCAAGAGTACATTCTTATATTGCAGAGTTCTTCAATCTATCTTAGCAATGAAGGACTGAAATATACAGTATGTTGAGTGTCTGGTTCATTATACAATAAACCCACCTGTACAGTTTTGAGTTGCTGGGCTTCAATAGTTACATCCCAGGAGTACATATCCTGAAATAATTACTGATGGAAGTTTTTCAGGTCAGGAAAAGTTGACATACCAAGTGAGATGTGTAAGAGAATAAAATAATAATAGCTAGAGACTTCATTGCCATGCAACAATCATGTAATCTCCAAAGAAGAACCAAAAGAAGGCTTTATGAAACACTCCAAAGAAGAACCAAAAGAAGGCTTTCTTTCAGAAGACAAAAGAAAACGTATATAAAATAAAAAAGGTAGATTTTTATTGCTTGTCTGTGGAAATTCTCAGTCATCCAGGTCATGGTTGTTCCAAAGGTGCTTTTTCAAAAGGCAACTGGACTTTTTTTCCTTGAAGATATTTCGCTTTTCATCCAAGAAGCTTCTTCAGTTCTGAACTGAAGAAGCTTTTTGGATGAGAAGCAAAATATCTTCAAGGAAAAACAAAGTCCAGTTGCCTTTTGAAAAAGCACCTCTAAAACATTTTTTATTGATTGTGTGCTATCAAGTAGTTTTTTTTTTTTTACTGCTGTTGATCATATAGTTTTTCTCCTCCATGATCTTCCCTAATGTTAGATTGTGGGCTGATTGAAGAGGCAGACACTGATCTTTGACTTCAAGCTCTTTATTATAACAACAACAACCCAGCAACAGCCAGTCTGACAGCTTGCCCTTTTATAGGGAGCTGTCAGATGGCTTAGCCAATCAAGACAAACTATTTTTCCCACTGTAATGGCGAACCTAAGTGAAGCCTTCATTCCTTGGCTTCACTTCTTCATTTGTATATTCAACACCTAATATGATGTTTCAAATCTACCAAGGGTGCACTCATTGCCCCTGTGACCAAGTCCCCCCTCATCTTGTTACTGATTCATTCTCTTCTTTTTTCTCCTCCCATCATTTCCATCATTAGAGCCTTTTCCAGAGAGCTGGGTCTTTGCCTAATATAATTCTTTTCACATAACACTTGCTGGTGATTGCTATACATATGGCTTAATTTGCAAAGACTATTACTTAAATCCTACAGGATCTCTGTAATCTACTGTTCAGACTTTGTGCAATGGCATTTCCCCATTTCCATGTTAAAAAAAAAAAAAAGAATCTGTCTTATACTTTGGGGCTTTGGTCAATATTATGGAACTGTAATTAATAATGCAGTTATCACTCTGTAGATTGCCTGTCAATTCTGCCTAAGTTGACTTTAAAATTGCTGTGCCATCAATATCAATATATTTTAATCACTAATTTATGTTTAGATATGCCTGCATATTTAAACATATTCAATCACCTATTTTTGTTAACATCTTAGGGGTATTTCAATATGCTGAATCGATGAGATGTTTCAGTAATGACATAAGCTGTAAAACTAGGACAGGTCTGAACATAATACGCAAAACTCAGGTGGGATGATTTGATGAATCAAATCAGTGAAGTTTTGGCAGAATCAACCCCATCTAAGCAGATCTGCCAAATAAGAGAACTCACTTCAGTCATTTTTGAGGAACAGGTGACAATTGTGGCAAGGAGACCCTTTGGACAACTTCATGTTGTGTACCAGTTACAGCCTTTCCTGGATCAGGATTCCCTCTGCTCAGTTGTTCAGTCATCTCGCAGCTGGACTATTATGATGAACTCTACATGGATTTACCCTTGAAGAGTATTCAGAAGCTATAGCTGAGTGCAGAATGAGGCAATGTGGGTAGTTTTGGGGCCCCTGAGATTGCCTCCTGTAACACTAATGCTCCATGAGCTGCATTGTTTACCAGTCTGCTTCTAGGTGCAAATCAATGTCTTGGTGATCCCCTTTAAAGATTTTCATGGCATGGGTCAAGGTTACTAGAGGGATAGTCTCACCACATTGGGATTGGCCCGCATCACTCATGCCTGCAGAGAAGGCATGCTACGAGTTCTTTCAGCCTGATTATTCTGACTGGTGGGGTTCAGGAATAGGGACTTCTCTGCTATTGCTCCTGCCCTCTGGAACATTTTGCCCTCCCCTGAGGTGAGATTGGCTCCAACCCTTCTATTTTTTTTTGGAAGGGTCTAAAGACCTGACTCTGCCAGTCGGCTTGTGGCCCAGTGTGGGAACAATGCAATAAATATGGTTGATTGAATAATAACAGATCCTACTTCCCTCCTATTCCATCCCAGCCTTCCCCATGGGTCCCTATGGGATTTTAATATCTGATTCTAACTTAAGTTTTAATTGTATGTGTAACTGTAAGCCACCCAGAACTCCTCTATGGTAAGATGGGCATCCAATAGATAGATAGATAGATAGATAGATAGATAGATAGATAGATAGATAGATAGATAGATAGATAGATAGATAGATAGATATCCATATTTTCTCGAAAATAATACCCTGTCTTATATTTTTTGGCGGCAAAAAAGGCACCGGGTGTTATTTTCAGGGAGAGAGGATATCATCCACTGACTCACCTCACTTGTGCGCATCGCCCCCAGCCTCTTTTTTTTACTATCAGAAGCCTTCAGGAACATATTTGTCCAGCAAGGCCAGTAAGGCTTTCCTGAAGGCCTCTGCAGCTGATAATAGAGCTCCGGATTGATCCGGTGCTCTGTTATCAGCTCCTGAGGCCTTCTGGAAAGCTTTGCTGGCTGCAGCAGAAGAAGTGACTAAGATGTGTGAGGCCTGGCTGTAACTGTCTAAAGGTAAGTAGTAGGGCAGCTCCAACCCCCCTCCCAATCCTCACCTAGCTTAATTTTTACCTGTGCACCCTGGAGTGGGTGGGGTCTTAATTAAGGCTTGTTTTTTGGGGGGGTAGGGCTTATATTGGGCGCACATGTAAAAATCAAGCTAGGACTTACTTTCTGAGCAGGTTGTATTTTCAGGGAAACATGGTAGATAGATAGATCAATTTTCCTTTCATGTTAGCTCTGCTAAATGAAACTGAGATGTTTTATATCATAGAGGGAACACCATTCTGCTCATCAAAGCAAGGAAGCAATAAGATTTTCTTCAATGAGGCACGTGGGGTCTCATCAAAGCTTCTCCAGCAGTTGCAATAGCTGAAAGAGGATTCGATATTATATGGATTATGCATGTACAAAGCCTCTTCTAAACTCCTAAACTGGACCTTCTATGGCAAACATTTTGTCAAAACAAAATTATAAGTTGCTTTCCAGCAGTGGTGGGATTCAATTTTTTTTTTTACTATCGGTTCTGTGGGCGTGGCTTGGTGGGCGTGGCAGGGGGGGGATACTGTAAAATTTCCAGTCAGAGATGGTATTTGCCGGTTCTCTGAACTATTCAAAATTTCCACTACTGATTCTCCAGAACTGGTCAGAACCTGCTGAATACCACCTCTGCTTTCCAGAGATTTAATGTATAAACTGGTTGCTGTCTTGTCATCAGTTCTAATGGCCAGCTTTCTTTAGCTATTGGTATCCAATAGCTGTTGTTGTTTTTTTCCTCATCTGGCTGCCTTAAAACCAAGATTGAGTTTGTATCCTTAATACCCACTCTTGCAAACAAGCCTCATTTTGCTGAGAAGTGTCACCCGCAGAGTGCATACTTAACACAACTGTAATGGAAACTTAAGCCAGAGATTTTGTATCATCTGCAATGGCACATTTTTGAGAAATAATTCGTTGGACCTGGAGGTTCTTGGTTCCCCTGTGTACATTGCCATCTGTTTTTAAAAGAGGAATATACATGCTTAACCTTCAGCTATTTTGCCAGTGATTCAGGAAATTGGATGCAGGAGCCAACAGCTTGACACAGATAGTGCCACTTTCTGCTTTTGCCATAAATACAAACTGCAGGCTTTTAAAATTACAAGGCAGGATAGTTTTCCTCCACAGGAGCTCCCAGCTTAAACTGCTAGGGTCTATAGGGATCATATCAAGGGATATCAAATAGCAGAGTAGTTTGTATATCGCAGAACCTTCAATCAAGTGAGACACACATTCAAGAACTGGGGATCTGGATGAAAATTCAGCTGTGTGTAACAATGGTTTATAGAAGAGCCAGCAGTTCTCTGCCTGCTGTTCAAAGTGTGTAAAGATTAACATAAGGACAGCATGAGTGAGTTTTAGACTATAGTAATGCAGGGTATTATTGGGCACCAGATATTTTACCAGCATATTCAAACTTAACATGTCCCATTCACATGTTGACTCTAAAGACACGCATACCTATTTCATATCTAATGACTATAGCAAATATAATCGCTAAAAAGGGATGCGGTGGCTCAGTGGCTAAGACGATGAGCTTGTTGATCAGAAAGGTCGGCAGTTCAGTGGTTCGAATCCCTAGCACCACGTAACGAAGTGAGGTCCCATTACTTGTCCCAGCTTCTCCCAACCTAGCAGTTTGAAAGCATGTAAAAATGCAAGTAGAAAAATAGAGACCACTTTGGTGGTCAGAACAGTGTTCTGTGCGCCTTTGATATTTAGTCATGCTGATCACATGACCATGGAGATGTCTTCAGACAGCGCTGGCTTTGTAATGGAGATGAGTACTGACCTCTAGAACCGGAAACAACTAACATATATGTGCAAGGGGAACTTTACCTAATCGCAATAGCACTTAGGCTTATATACCACTTCACAGAGCTTCACAGCCCTCTCTAAGCAGTTTACAGAGTCAGCATATTGCCCCAAGCAATCTGGGTCCTGATTTTACCCACCTTGGAAGGATGGAAGGCTGAGTCAACCTTGACCTTGGTGAGATTTGAACTGCCAAATTGCAGTCAGCCAGCAGTCAGCAGAAGTAGCTTGCAATACTGCATTCTGACCACTGCACCATGGCTTTTATGTATATTTAGTGTTACTATATTTAACAATAATACATCCTCGTTGCATTATTTTTCTCGCTGTATATACTTTCTTTAGAGTGGTATAGCTACAGGAAGTCCTTGAATTATGATGACAACTGAGTCTGCAAAATTTCTGTTGCTAAGTGAAACAGTTGGTAAATGAGTTTTTCCTCATGTTATGACCTTTCTTGCCACCATTGTTAAGTGAATTACTACAGTTTATTACATTGGTAACAGATTTGGTAAGTGAGTCTGACTGCCCCATTGCCTTTGCTTGTCAGAAGGTCTCAGAACCTTGATTACATGACCCTGGGACATTACAGTCATCATAAATATAAGCCAAGCATCAGAATTTTAATCACGTGACTATGGGGATGCTGAAATGGTCATAAGTGTAAAAAATGGCCATAAGTCATTTGTTCCAGTGCTGTTGCAACTTTGAAGGGTCCCTATATGAACTTTTGTAAAATACAAATTGTATTTACATTTTACATTACTAAATAGGACATAAGTTTAATATTTATTTAATAAGTCCCTTTGAATGGCTCTACCAAATTTCTGGGGAGAAAAGAATCATGGACAACTGCACCAAATGTTGCCAGTGGAAGAAGACATTTACAATTCCTTTAGTTTCCTTTAGTAAAAGGATAAGCATCATTGCTAAAGAAAACCCAGTGGAAAGCGTGCCTTTTTCATGTGTCCCCCTGGAATTGAATCAAAGTGGAGTGAGGGTTGCACAGTAAATGATAGGATATTCATCCCTACTTTTTTTGCCACTCATAACTAAATAAGTACAAGAGCATTTCATTCAACCCTTAAGAATTTCTCTGGGATCCTTCACCCCTTTGAAAGAGTCTCTAAAGCAAATTCTCCTTCATCATTTTGTATGAGAACTGGGAGCACAGAAATGCAGGAGAACTCTGCACTGTTTATTATATTGCAGCAGATGAAAAACAAATCTTCCCTCTGGTTCTTGGCCAAGGGCAAACTGAGTGGTTTCTTCTCAATGAGAAGATGTTGCATTCTATGCCAAAGTGCTGCCATGGTTCAGGAAGTAAGGATCAAAAAAAGCAAAGATGGTGGATTCAACTAAGCGATCAGCTTCTTGATTCTTTATCATCTACAGATAATGTATATTAAAAAGGGCCTGGCTTTGATCACATGATTGTGCCTGGAAGCTTAACCTTTTGTTTCCTCCCTATTTGAAATCTTGATAAGATTTGTTGGATTTAGGCTTCTTTTTTAAAAGGTTTTATTGGATTTAGGCTTAGGGATATTGTTCCTTTCCAATTTGCCCAAGCTCAAACCTTCTTATTTGACTATTGCCTTGGTAATGGCATTTCCTCCTATCTTTCAGGACAATTCCCACCACAGTTATTTACAGAAGCATAAATTTGAAATGGACCCTGTAGACTCTTAAAGCCAGCTTGTACAGGAATCCAAGTTAACCCTCACAAATATTTATAAGACCTTTGTTTGAAAACATCCAGGGAAGGTTCAATTTCTTGAAGAATTAGTTCTACACAGTGAAGGCATAGCAGAATAGAAAAAGACATAAAATATAATTCAGAGAATCGTAATTGCTGCTTTCCTGATCTGTTGGAGGAAGTGCTGTTTTCTGACTCTTTTTTTCACTACAGTCTAATGGAATAGCACCTGGATGACTGTTATTAGACAGATATAAAGCTTGAGGAAGCCAGTTTCTCAAGAGGGCTACAAATAAAGATAGCATGGAAATATAGACCTCAACAACCATAACTGATTTTTGAATGTGGATTTTCTGTTACAAATTGTGAGGGGAAAAAAACACTTTAGATGGAAGATCTGTAAGATATATATTCTAGAGGTGTCAAACTCAAGACCCGGGGGCCAAATCTGACTCTCAGGTTGCTCAGATCTGGCCTGCAAGGCCATTCTAGAAACAGCAAAGGATCCACCCACAGTGCCTCTGCCATTTAAAACAGAGCTCAGGGAGGCTGTGCAAGGCCTGCCTGGGCTCCATTTTCAGCTACAATGGCCTCCTAAAACTGTCTGCCAGTGAAAAAGGAGCTCAGTAGCACCATACATGGTCTGACTAGGCCCCACTTTTAGCTGTGATGGCCTCCAGAAGTCCTATGCCAGCAAATCGGAAGCCCAGGGAGGCCGCGTGCTCCATTTTTGCTGGCAGAGGGCTGCAGGAGGCCATCATGGTCAAAAAAACAGCCTCGAAGAGTGATGTTGAGCTAGTCACGCTCCCTGCCTCCCCCCCCCAAGATCAAACACAACCTTAATGAAATTGAATTTGATACCCCTGATATACACTATCTATATAGAGATACATTATATGTATGTGTATTTGTTTGAATGTATTATAAATCCATAACACAGAGAAAAAAAATACAAGGAATACTGGCTAAAATTCTTAAACAATGCAGGGAAATTAGAATTCAAAGATCTGAACTAGCAAACTATTCTTGCCTTGGTGAACTGCAGCATTTTTATGTAAACAATGCAGCAGGAAATACTGTAGTTCCAATTCCACCCTCATTAGCTTTAGATAAATATTGCTATCCTTCAGCAGTTGCCTTGAGTAACAATTGCCATTCCTCAGCAGTCTGAACATTGCAAATCATACCTAATAATTGGACTGGGCAGGGTGTGACTGACATTGATTCTAACGGGGCTGTGTGCATAGCGTTTGCTTTATTTCTATTTGGCATAAATGATAAAGAAAGATAAAAGAATTGCATTTCTGAGGTTGTGTTGGTGTCCAGATAATAGGTTTCTCTGCTTCTTAATAGAATCTTTTGATACCAAAATGTAAATAAAACTGGTGCTGTTGGCACTAAGTATTCATGTCACAAAAATATATAAAAAGAAAAAAGGTATTCCTTTTCTTTCAAGACCCCTTGTACTCCACACTTGAGAATTGTCATAAAATATTAGGAAGCTAAGAATCTCCCTTGCTGAGCAATAGATTTTTTTGTTTCATTTGCTATCACTATGCTGACTATAGACAAATGAAATCTATAAGCAACAGGAACTATATAAAAATACCATAGCTTAAGCAATGTGTATCCAGAAATATTATATTGGAGATCCAAAGCAAAGGAGGACACAGTTATGCTAATAGGGGTGTTACAGGTTTCTTACAAACCTGCATGTGATATCAGAAAAAGTATCAGAGTGGTACATAGATCCAATAGATTCTTAATATTCACTGTCCCATGATTGATTTAGAGCCAAATTCCCCAACCTTTCCAGCTTTGTGGACCAGGGTGGGGAGAGGGAATGGTTAGGTGTGAGTGGCTAGCATGTCAGCTGCTAACACAAATGGACTGTGCATGCACATCTTTGCCCACTGATCTCACAAATGGGGATACATGTGAATGCTTGCCTGTTGTGGTGGCCTGTCAGCCGTCAGCCCCTCCAGAAGCCAAATCAGAGGAGGAGGGAGTCAGTATCAGCATCAGGGCATCTGAGGGGGAAGAGGGAATGGAGCTTGCAGAGAAAGAGAGAGAGATAGAGATGGAGCTTGGGTTGTCCATCAGCTCTCAGATGGAGAGTCAACAGCTCCCCACTCGGTCTGGAGGTCGTTGATGAAGAAGAGGAAGAACAGCTGAGTCCAGTGCGGCTGCGCAAAAGGCAGAGAAAGGGAGAGCAGTGGAAAACCATGGGGTTTTCCACTGCTGGGGAAGCCTGTTGGGGAAGGAAGAGCCACCACTGCTAGTGAGCCCCCCCAGCTCTGGGGATAAAAGGCAGGGAGCAGATATGAATAGATATGGCAGACAATATTCATCTTCCAAATGGATGGACTTGTTAGCCTGCACTGAAAGAGAAACTTTTTGTTGGGGCTGCTGGCACTCCTAATAAAGGCATCTTTTGAATTCACTTCAGAGGATTTGTTGTGTTTGAGGAGCTGGGACAGAACACTTACTGTTTTTGTGTTCTGGTTGCAAATAGCTCATGGCCCACGAGTGGGCCATGGCCCATTGGTTGGGGATCCCTGTTTTAGAGTACTCAAAGATCTCTATGGAATTTATGATGTTTTGTTTTAAGGGACCTCTATTTGCACAATATATGTTTCTTTCTCCTTGCTTGTCTCTATATTTGCTTGGCCCTCTCCAGGTTTGCTCTAGATTATTAGGCCAGTTTAATCTTTTGGGGAGGCCACTGACTGCATTTGTAATTTTGAAAATAAGTTGCATCATCTCACACAAAATATCTAATATGGAGGGTGTGCTGTTCAGGCAGTTTATAATTAATGGGGAACTGGCATAGTTAGTTAGGAATTGGGAGCTGTCCCCTTAAGGGAATGTATCATGGTAAATGTAGTTAAGGTATCCTGGGAAATGTAGTCCATGTCATGTGGCCACATCTGTAATCCTGATTGGTCACTGAATTGACCCTTGGTAGGTTAGGGAGGTTTCTTCACTCTTGCCTGAACCCCAGCAGCATGCTGGCACCTCACCCCCTTGTTCCACCATTATCGGAATGAAAAGAAAACTATCCTTTTACACCAGAAAGTTAGCTATGCAGAGAATTGGACATTGAGATGAATCTCGACATAACTGTGAGTTATATTTGAGGATGCCTGATGAACCAATAAAGAGACTTTGTATGGATGCCTTTGTAGAGTAAGTCTGTCTGCCTTAAAATCAGATAGTAATTATAAAAGACAGAACAGAGGGCCTTGACTTTTGCCAAAATAGTTGTCATGATAAATGTAGCTTGGGGAAAAAACCCACCTGAAGTATCAGAAAGGAGCCTTTTTGGACTGCATTTTGCTTTGTCTTCTAGCTCTGTAGAATGTTCTTGTCCCAACATATAGTTTGTGGTTGATTTTTTTTACCACACTGTTAATGAAACACTGGCTAGCCTCATGCTATGCACTGATAGCGTTATGCTATTTTTAATTTCTAACGTTTCCTATGGTTTCCCCAATGTAGACTTGCAAATAAGACCTTTAAGTATATTCTCTGCTTTCTTTAATTAAAGTAATTTATATTTTAAAAATTAATACCAAGAGGCAAGGAGTCCAATTAATGGCAAATTTGTACCCATAGGTGCCATATTGACACTCGTATCTTATAGGAACTTCTGAAATTTAATGAGGTTAAAATAACTGACATGTAGTTGTTTATCCTCTGAATATCCAAATTTTAGAATACATATTTTAATGTTAGATTTATCTTCAAGATATCTGAATAAAATTTAAGTGGCAGGTGGACATTTAAGTGTACCAAGATTATATTTATTTGTGCAATTAATATAAAGCTAATTAATACTCAGATATTGACAGATGTTCCTGAGCTCCTAGATTTCATCAAATGTTGTGCACTTCATAAGGCTTAAGTCTGATATTGACAACTGCTTCAATTAGCTGCCAGATATTATTAAATTCTTTTTTCAACTTTTAACTTTTGCATGTTTAAATACTTCCAAGATTACTATAAAATCTTTGAAAGTTACATTCAAGGCCCTGCTCCCTGTCATTCATGCTCTTATAACAACCCGTCTGCATTTCTGCACTATAGTCTCCTTGGGGCTGTCCTTGAAGAGCTTCAACTGGTGCAGAATGCAGCTGCACAAGTAGTACAAGGTTAATTGGCATGTAGCAATAGCATTCAGACTTATATACTACTTCACAGTGCTTTACAACCCTCTCTAAGTAGTTTACAGTGTCAGCATATTGCCCCCAACAATCTGGATCCTCATTTTACCCACCTCGGAAGGATGGAAAGCTGAGTCAACCTTGAGCCTGGTGAGATTTGAACTGCCAAATTGCAGTCAGCCAGCAGTCAGCAGAAGTAGCCTGCAGTACTGCACTCTAACCACTGTGCCACCATGGCTCAATATGTATGTATGTACACCATTACCAATGGTGGGTGCAGTTCAAGATGTTATTTGTCACATTCAAAGCTCTTTCTTGGTTTTGGACTGGGATATCTGACAGATGGTCTGCTCTCCATTGTTTCTTCTGTCCAATCCAGTCTGGTAAGAATGCTTTGAGTTCCATCAGTGGAGAATGCTGTCTAGCTATGCACAACTATGCCTTTCATGCCATAATACCCTACATAATAATTCTCCTTCTCCAAGAGATCAGGTTGACCTCAAACCTGCTGTTGTTTCATAACACCCTAAGCACCAAGTTATGCTCTGTGCCTAAACTTGGTCTCTGCATGTGTGACAGGGATCATATCCTGGTTGTGCTAACAAGTGATTATGACATTCTCCTCAGCTGCTGTGCATTTTAATTTTTGTATTCATGATGGTGATTTGTTTTTAATTTATTTTAATATTGTGTGTTGCCTAGAATCGCTTGCTGAAATGGATAGCATACAAATTGAATAAATAAATGATGGCATCAGTATAGAAAACACATGGAAATTATTCAACAGTGAAATTAAGCTTCCAGTTTCATGTTCTCATGAATTACAAAAATGTTACATAGCTTTGATTGCGGGATGGGTTTTCTTTTCCTTTTTTCTTTTTACGAACATGGAAACAATTCATAAAATAGGCCTTTTGTGTACATTGGGAAAAAATGACTTGAACAATTCAAAGGCATCTGATTTGACAATTTAGTCTAAATCATTTAACCAATTTAGAAAGTTAGTTTGACTCAGGGATCCAATTGAATTGGTTTTGAATAAAATCTTGGAATGAAATTGATATGCATTCATATTAACTGTACTTGGCTTATTATAATTTAAATTAAGTGAATTTATCTTACTTCCTGTTATCACCATGTACTTTGGCTTGATCTCACCCACTTCCATAGTATGGTCCAATCATCCCAAATGCACTACACTGATCTTAAACACCCCCCTCCCCATAAGTTGTCTACTTCTAGATTTTAGAAGGATCTTGGGTGTCGTGATCCCATCACTCTTTAGCCTATCTGCTTGAAAAGCTGTAAGCCCAAAGCTAAGGAAAAATATCTTGTTATAATGTATGATCTATTACGGTATGTATGTTCTATATAATCTCAGCAGTGGTGGGATTCAATTTTTTTTACTATCGGCTCTGTGGGCATGGCTTGGTGGCTGTGGCTTGGTGGCCATGGCAGATACTGCAAAATCTCCATTCCCATCCCACTCCAGGGGAAGGATACTGCAAAGTTCCATTCCCTCTCCACCCCACTAACATGCTTTCCAGCTCTGTTCTCCTGTGCAGGGCAACAAAAGAAGACCCAGCCGATCAGCTGGGACTCGGGAGGCAGAGAATCGATGGGGGTGGGGCCAGTTAGAGGTGGTATTATGAACTACTCAAAATTTCCGCTACTGTTCTCCAGAACTGGTCAGAACCTTCTGAATACCACATCTGAATCTCAACCATCATGCAAATCATCTCCTATCTCTTAGTTGTCTAGAAAAACCAAATAACTGTGACTTTAGTTGGTGGGAAAGCATATCAAGAGTAATTATATCTGAAAGGACAGGGCTTTCTTGTGCAGGAATAAGAGAGGCAAGCAGCTTATATTCCTTAGATGGCTTATATAACAGGTTTGGGCCTAATGCTCGCTTGAGCAGAGTTGTATCAAGCTGCTAACAAAGGTACTCTTTGAACCACATTGAACATTCTCCAAAAATAAGACAAGAATAAAATTTAATATTCTGAATAGGATATTTTAAAAAGTCATATTCAATATGATACTTTTAAAAAGTCATATTCAAATATATTGCATGTGACACTTATCTTTAAAAAAGTGACTTTAAAAAGTCCTTATTTTTACAGTTGAAAAGGTAGTTGGGAACTTGAGTAACAGATTGAAGAATTTTTTCTCTTTCAGGCAGGGTGTCAAGAACTATCCAAAGGATAGTTATAGAACTGGGTAGCCTGGGGAAGAATATTTGGCTTTATAAAAAGTTAATTTCTGCAGACATATGCTGTTGAATAAACAAAATGCAACTATAAAACATTTTTTTCCAAGTGGGTAATAATTGAACATGCACTGTGGTGCTTTTTCTGTGTTGCCTATAGATTCATTTTCTTTATGTTTTCTCATAAATTCATTTGCCTGGCATTTTATTAGAGAAGTAATAGAAATTCATAAAAACAGGGCATCCAGAAGAATATTAGAACTATATTTCTTAATAAAATAAGAACATTATTAGAGAAACAGGAGGAACAAACCAAATGCAGCAGCTATAGAGACCCATTTAAAAAGAGTCAAATAGCTTTTGCATCCAACTTCCAGATTATAATTCTCCAATGTCATTTACAAAGATTCAGAGTTAATGAATCCAGTTTTCTTTAAATGGAAAATGGTTCCTAAATCACTAAAACTGGGATTTTGGTAATGTAGTCCTACAGTGTTGTGTAAAACTGGTAGCCAATGCATTTCAAGCCTCAGTGATGCTATACGATCTAGCCTAGGAGTCCCTAGAACAGTGGTAGCTTGGTGGGCGTGGCAGGGGAAGGTTACTGCAAAATCCCTATTCCCTCCCAACCCCACTAACCTGCTTTCCAGCTCTGTTCTCCTGTGCAGGGCAACAAAAGAAGACCCAGCTGATCAGCTGGAACTCCAATCAGCTGGGACTTGGAAGGCAGTGAATAGATGGGGCGGGGCCAACCAGAGGTGGTATTTACTGGTTCTCCTAACTACTCAAAATTTCCACTACCAGTTATATTACCAGGTGACAAGTTTGATGTGGGTAAAGGAATGGATAACATTAAGGAACAGTAGACTATTGACCTTAGAAGGGCATGACTTGCTGTTGGGATGGCATGCTTTCCTCTGTTATAAGGGAACTAAAACACAGGGGTATTTTAGAAGACAGTATATTTGAGAGGCACTGTTTTTGAATTGGTAGAAGATAAAAAGACAATACTACTTAAAAATTCCACTATGGATATCTACCATTGAAGCTTTTTCTTATCCAATAATATATAAAAAGGAACAAACAGTTAGATATGGTGAGATATTGAATGAAAAGGGTGAACTTAAATCTATGCAAGCATTGGAAGAACAAGGTGTAAAAATGAACTGAGTGGCCTGCCCAGAGAAGGTTCATGCCTTCTCTCCACTCTCTTGGATCAGGAGGGGGTGGTCCTTGCTCCTCGCCTGAGCTCTGTCTCTCATGTTCATCCTGCTTCTGTTCCTCCCTGCCTACAATCTGTCCTGATCCTAAAAGTTCCTGGCCTTCCCCCATTTTCTTCCAAAGACAACGAAGCTGCCCTCTCAATCTCTGTTAGCTCAGGTTCCAGCTTATCTTCCCCCACAGATTCAGGCTCTGACGGGGGCATAACATTAACCTTGGCATTCATCTGTGTTGCTCCAAGTGCTGATTATTGGCAGAGAGGTGCTGGAGTCTTTTTCTGTTTGCAGCTGGTTGTCTCTTTTGCATAGTCTGCAGAAGTTGTTAATGTCTATGTGTCTGCTGATGGATGTTTTGTCAGAGTGCTAGGCTTCTAGAAATTCCCTGGCATTTTTAGACTTGGCCTGGTCTAGACACATGGTTCTGGTCCAAAAATGCCAGGGAAGTTCTAGAATTAATCCCAGTATAATCTCTGAATTATCACTACATAATTTAAAATATCTCTGTTCTTTTGGGAAGGAGTATATAAATTCAGGAGCAGATTTTCATAAAATAACAAAATAAAATAAAATAAACTTGGGATAGCAGTAGTACTCTAGAGTATTTACCTGTTCAGTTTATGAGCATCCAAAGCCAAGACATTTGTTACACAGATTACAAATTGGTTTCATTTCTCTATCTTTGCATAATCCTCCCCATTTGCAGAGAAACAATCTTAAAATACCCTCAATGATGGATGTCAAATTTAGGCAAATGATTCTTCTTTTCCAAAGTCTTTTGCTTAATATTCTTTTTACTTTGCTAAGTTCACTATTTTCTTTTTGTTTTGCAATTTATAAGTGTGATTAACAGCTGACAATAATAAAGATCAGTGAGAGTCATATGAATTTAAAATTCTTTAAAATAGTTTTAAGATTCTGAGAGGTCTGAAGACACCATGATAATTTCATCTCTGATTTCAGATTCAAGTGGTCTAGTAAACAAGAGAGGGAAGAAGGGAGAGAGGGGGGAAGAGGGAGACAGAGGGAGAGAGAAAAATAATAATTTATCTGATACTTTCAAATACTGTGCTAATATGTATTTGACTCTCCTCCTGTCTATGTGGGCTCAGGAGCAATAGCCTCCATTAGTCCACTTAAAAAAAATCTGGTTCCATTTTATTCCACATTATATTTCCCCAAAATGTCACACACACATGCTCCCAAAAAGTCCATAAAGATTTGTGTGCAAAAGAGTCCTTTCTGTATGCATTTTAACTTAGTGGATGCATATCAAAAATATTTTGACATGGTTTTTAGAGCTGGAAACCGCAGTGCAAAAATCTGGAGAATTGTCATATCCAAAAGATAAAAACAGGCAGCTTGACACATTAATTCAGAAAGTGCAGACTAAGTCAGTTCCTATGCAATTCATATAGATTAATTGCCACCAGTGTCCCTAGTTTGAAACTCATAGTTCTACGATGATGGAGGAATGACATTTACAGAATTTAAAGATCACATTTCTACTTTGGAATATATGCAAGAAATGAACATCATGAAAGAGTTTAAATTTATGAGTCTATTAAGGCATAATAAAGAATCAAGTGATTCACATTGTGTACAACAAGATGTTGCATTTATTGTTTAGATAACTTAAAAGTATTCCAGATTGAGATGTTTCCTACTCATTCTTTCTGATTCCTTTAGAAGCATCAGTTTAGCCCAATTCTTTTGGCTTAAATGAAAAATTTTAATTATAGACTGATTAAGTTGTGAAAAGTACAGATTTAACCTATTGTTTTATTAAGGAAAGTTGTCTTTTCTTTCCTTATTAAAATAATTTCACATTCAATCACTCCGGGTGTATGAAATTATTACTGTTAAAAGAAAATTTGCATAATGCTTCTAAAAGGCTTAATAGCTATAATAATTTTAATCTACCATTGTTGGGTGTTTATAATATATATTGAACTGAAATGTTTTTGGTAAATGGATTATTAAAACCAATCTCTTTAGCATAGAAGTAACAAAAATATTTGAATATGTTCTTTGTTTTTCCAGGAGCCAAGCAGACCTCCTTTTGTTAAATAAATGCTTGTTTTTAACCAATTATTTACTAAGCAAAAATCCTAGATTAACTTAATGGAACATTTTAACCAGTGGTGGGATTCAAATTATTTTACTACCGGTTCTGTGGGCATGGCTGGGTGGGCGTGGCAGGGGAAGGATATGTAAAATCTCCAGTCAGAGGTGGCATTTGTTGATTCTCTGAACTACTCAAAATTTCCGCTACCAGTTCTCCAGAACTGGTCAGAATCTGCTGAATACCCCCTCTGGTTCTAACTCATGTTCAATACCTCAGTATCAGGAATGATTTAAAAACTGAAAGACATAATAAATAACACCATTCATAGATATATGCAGTTAAACAAAACTTCTGTTTATCTATGCAAGTATGCACTTCATTTCTATCCTGTTTTTTTAAATCATCAATTAAAGTTTGTTTTGCTAACTGATCATTTGTTATGGCTGAGACCTCAGAACTGTATTGCCTTTCACAGAAATGTCCTACTGAGTTAAATATATTTTAGTCATGAAACCATGGCGAAAAAAACCCTCATTAGAATGCAAATAAACCAAGATGATAATCTTTAAAGTGTTTTTAATACAATAAAATAAATCCTCACAGGTAGCATTGGAAATATAGCTCTGCTCTCACCTACTGAAAAATTTGCCTCATTTAGAATCTGTTGTTTAAACAAATCCTCTGGGTTACTCAGACCGTAAATAATATGGCTGAGAGAACAAATAATCTTGTTAATGTATCTTTAAGTTAACACATCCCTTCTGTGTTTTGTTTAAAAAAAACAAACTCTTTCTGGTGGTGATTATTTTTCCTTAGGCCCAGACAGTCCACTAACTTGGCAAGATCAAGTTAGAGATTTACCAATGCACCCTATATTGCTAATGGTTAATATTTTTGCTCACATATTCATTTAAAACAGGGCTGTGAAACTGCTGGCCCTGCTGGCCATTCCCCCCCCCCGCCCAGTTTACCAAAGGGGGGAAACGTCGTGAGACATCACCTGATGCCACTGTGATGACATGAGTTTGACACCCCTGATTTAAAACATTTATATAGCTACCCATCTTATAACCAACTCTGATTACAAGCAGAGCTGCCAATTAAAAGATAAAATGGCTGTGGAAATCTTTTAAAAAGGGCTGCTGGTATATGGACAACATTACAAGCAAGACACAAAAACAAGTACAGATTGTACATAGATATTAAAGTTTTTAAAACCCCAATATTGTGCTGGTTACCTTGTCAATCACATCTCATAAGCATTAATAACACTTGGGTGAAAAATGCAGTGTAGCACTGCCTGAGCACACCTTTATATTAACTCCCTCCAAAACATAGTGAGGAAAATGCTTAGCACAGCATCTTTGCAACTGATTAGCCAATTGCAAGTGGGCAAGTGTGGAGAGATAATACCTGCATGGGGACCGCTACCAAGATAGTATACACACACACACACATACTCACAGATAGCCTTTGAAACACCCACATGAGCCTATTTGCAAATATGACATCTGTCATGCCCCAGCATACATTTTTTATAAATACTGTTGTTGCTCTCTAGCCCCATCTAGTGGCCAGAAGGACAATACCAATTATATTGTTTTGAAGCTGATACAACCCTTTACCCATCAGCCTCACTCTTTTTCACACACACACAAGTGCATGCTGGGAAGCCACACTCCATTTTCCTTTAGCATTTGGAGGAGGCAGAAGCACAAAGAAGAATCTATTCTAATCTGTGGCACATGTTCATCCAAGGATAAACCCACATCCCACACACAGAGCATCGCTGGTAAGATTTAGATTGCTTGTATTTATTAATTGTTATGTCAATTCTGTCATGTATTTAGTTCTCATTGCATGTATTCCTATTTTCCCCAGTTTTGCCATATCCTGTTCTTTCAATAAGGCATCTAGATCTACGCACATGGTCTGTTTTATTGGAGGGTTTAGCTGCATGTCGAGCTATACACAGACTAACATGTACTAAGCACAGAACAACACCCTTAATATTTGAAATACATTAGTCAATCTTTTTGCTGGGCAAAGCAACTTTAGATTGCTTTTACCACAAATAGTGTAATGTTGTGTTTATTCAGCCATCCTCCACATTACTAAGGTTTTTTCTCCTTTTTAGAAATCCACGAGTTGCTAGTACATTAAAGCCATCTTTTTTGTGCTCTGATCAATCCTACACAGAACTACTAAGGTATCTGTTCATTATCTGCTGTTCACACTTTATTAATGAAGCTACCCATCACCCCAAAGCCGTAGGCTCTTAAGTTATTCCCAGAATGCCTCTGCTTGCTACAGCATTCTCAGAATCAGATTTTCTTGCAGGATCAACTGTTTAACCAGGTCTCAGTTTCATAGGTCAATTAAGTACTAAATAACAATTATTTCACAGTAGTGGATACTTTTTAAAAAATATATTTTGTCTCTTAAAGCTATGACAATCTTTAAGGCAGTTTTCTAAGGAAGAGACTCTGTGTGTGACACCTCCCAGGGAGTCAAGCAAAAACAACACTAGGATGACTTTATTTTGTGGTACTTACTCATTCTTTCAGCATGTGACAATGTAACAAAAGGAAAAGCATCTCCTTTTTTGATTATTAGGTTGGGGTGCTGTACAGTCTAACACTGCTTCCACAATTATCCCTATGAACCTCTCCTCTGCCTAATCTAAAAGTCTTGTGGCTGAATAGCTTAAAAAGGCAAAATGCTGCAAGATATCCTATTTTTCCCCCTACAACTATAAGAAAAAACATGCAGCAAAATGACTGGGTTTTAGAAGTCTCTTTCGTTCTGGGTGGAAATGATTTTTTTCCTAGTCAGGCCAAGGAATAGCCCACAAAATGTAGTTTGAATCACATAACCAAAAACTTCCCTGGCAACCCACATAGGCTTTTATTTATTAGCAGAATTAAATAGTGCAGCCTCTTGGCTAAAGTAGGTTGACCTTTGCTCTTCTTGGGAAATCTTAGCTTCCTACTTTATGATAACCGGATACTATGCAATTTGAAGCATGTCATTTTGAACTGTTGCTTTTTCTAAGTAAATGTATCACAAAATCATGTCAACAGGAACTAGTAAGCTTTTTTATACTTTTTTCTTTTCTTTTCTCTCTGAATATGAAATGATTTTTGTTCAATTTGTATAAAATATGCAATGTTGAAATAATATCTGATTGTGCCTTACTATACATAGGCACACATACAAACACACATCCAAGATTGTAATTTGCATCCTACAAAAGATAGCAATAGCCCTTAGACTTACATACCACTTCACAGTGGTTTACAGCCCTCTCTAAGTGGTTTACAGAGACAGAATATTTCCGCCAACCATCTGGGTCCTCATTTTACTGACCTTGGAAGAATGGAAGGCTGAGTCAACCTTGACCCCGTGAGACTCGAACTGCCAAATTGCAGGTAGCCGGCAGTCAGCAAAAGTAACCTGCAGTACTGCATTCTAACCACTGTGCCACCACGGCTCTAGATTCTAGTTTTACAGTAGTACTATACAGTACAGTACAGTAAAGTACAGTATAGTAATATAGTAATATATATATAAAACTTGAGACTCTGAAAAAAGTGCAGAGAAGAGCAACAAAAATTATTTTAAGTCTGGAGGCTAAAACATACAAAGAAGGGTTACAGGAATTGGATATGTCTAGTCTAATGAAGAGAAGGGCCAGGTGTAACATGATAGCACTGTTCCAATATTTGATGAGCCCCTAGAAAGATTGGAGGGGGTTTTCAAACTATTTTCCAAAGCACTAAAAGGCAAAATAAGAAACAATGGTTGGAAGCTAACCAAGGAGAGGAGCAATCCTAGAACCAAGGAGAAATTTCCTAATGATGAGAGCAATCATCATATAATGGAATAGCTTGCCTTCAGAAGTTGTGGGTGCTCCATTGCTGGAGGTTTGCAAAGGGAGAGTGACAATCATTTGTCTGAAATGGTATAGTGTTTCCTGTTGTAGCAGGGAGTTGAAGACCTCCAAAGCCCTTCCAACTCTATGTATTCTATGATTAGAGTCTTATTAACATATGTTTTGGGTCAATAGAATATATTGAAAGAAACTTACCCCATAATGTGAAAAGGATAAGAGAATCAAAGAAACATTTGGAAGTTTTAAGTCATCTCAAATATTTAAAAGCTGATGTTATTTGCAGCAGAGTCTTTAAATAGAAGATCTTACTAAGTTGAACAAGTTTATTTGACAAATTTTCCAACTTGGGTAAAATGGCTGACTGTCTTCTTTCATGAACAAATAAATGTCTTCATTTTTAATGTTAACACTGTAAACAAGTAAGACCAGACTTGGAATACTGCAGTGGAATATTGCAGTTTTAACCAAAGAAAAGTATCCACTGACTTTTAAAAACTTACAGGAAGCCAATCCTATCCCTAACCATAGCTTCATCTAATTATTTTAGAAATATATCTTCTCGGTCTTAACATGGGAAGCACACACCTCCAAAGCTGATAAGAAAGTGTTCCACTAAACATAGAAAAAGAACATCCTAAACTAATCCTAATTTTTGTCTACAAATTGAAATAAAAGGGGAAGGTTTAATATGAGTTAGCTATATTCTGAAATTTATAGCATTGCCAAATAGATCTGATTTTTTTAATGTATCTGTGGGTTTTTTGTTGTTTTTTTTGTATGTGGTTTTACCTATTTCTTATATCCTTCTCAGAGTCACCTTCGATGATATGGGCAGTTCTATACAGTAATTTTGACCTATATCTATCTCTGTATCTATCTTTCTATTCTGATTTCTTTAGTTTTATTCTGAAAATTAAACAGGATTAGTTTTAAGGTATGCTTTATTGGTTATTATTATTTGATGGTATCTACTGTATTTCTATATTAGCTGCAGTGAAGGGAAATGTTAAGATTAGGCTTCCATGAAATTTATGGTCTAATTGCTTGTGAAAAAGAGCTTTAGTGTGGTTTAGATTTAGCTTTTCCCATTCTTACATATGTCCACTGCATAGCTTTCTGAAAAGATGCACTTTGGGGACTATGGATCTTTTTGCACATAAATCTGAGAGGTTTTCCCAAGTGTCTTTGGCTTGATCTAGAGCTGACACTCACAATAAATTTCACAATAGAACTCAATGAACCCTAACCCCATATCCAACTTATCCTTACAACAATAGAAATATATATGTTCAAGGTTACTCCAGAAAGCAAATCCCCACAGTAGCATAAATTTTAAGACTACTGTTAAACACAACAATTCACTCTGAAATGAATGCTCACAATAAATTTCACAATATAGCATAGAAAGACCCAGTGTTCACTATTGTTTCGCTGAAATGTTAGGATATATATTTAACCTACAGTAAGTATTACCCAGGGACACAATCCTCACCATTTCCCAAATCTAAGATTATTCCTACCCATCAAAACTGGTGTTATAATTAATTGTACAGATTTTCAGAATCATGGCCTAACTGAAGCCATAATTTCACTGGAATGCCAATAGAAATAAATATCCTAAACATTACCTAAAGGCACATTCTTCCCTCAACATCAACCAGAGTATTTCTACGCATGTTAACTCATTGTAAAGGTAACAGGAACAATACATTTCAACTTTAATCTCAAGATACCCAGGAACACAGTCCTCACTGCAACATAAATCTAGCCAAAGAAAGGGATAGTAAAGCTAGTCCTCCCAACAGGACAGATACAGACTTCAGAGAGTAATTAGGACTGCAGAAAAAAAAACCAATTATTTATTTATTTGATTTGTCAATTGCTTACAAGGTATTAGTAAAAACATAGTTATGAATACGTGGATACATATAAGAAAAATAAAAAAAATGTAAAAGAAACAATAGGACAGGGACGGTAGGCACGTTGGTGTGCTTATGCACGCTTCCTACAGCCCTTTTAGGAAAGGTGTGAGGTCAATAGTAGACAGCCGAAGGTTAAAGTTTTGGGAACCTGCTTTCAATCGAGGACCTGTATAATGCACGAGTCAAAAAGAAGGCTGTGAAAATATTTACAGACCCCTCACATCCTGGACATAAACTCCTTTCAACTCCTTCCCTCAAAACAATGCTATAGAGCACTGCACACCAGAACAACTAGACACAAGAACAGTTTTTTCCCAAACGCCATCACTCTGCTAAACAAATAATTCCCTCAATACTGTCCAAATTATTTACAAAGTCTGCACTACTATTACTATGAATCTTCTCATCACTCCTATCACCCATCCCCTCACACTTGTGACTATATGACTGTAGCTTTATCGCTTGTATACTTACGATTTATATTGACTGTTTCCTAGAATGATTTGATTGTTGATTGTACGTTATGATTCTTGATTCTTAACGAATGTTAACGATCATTTCTTTATACTGAGAGTATTTACACCAAGACAAATCCCTTGTGTGTTCAACCACACTTGGCCAATAAAGCTATTCTATTCTATTCTATTCTATTCTATTCTATTCTATTCTATTCTATTCTATTCTATTCTATTCTATTCTATTGCTAAATTCAACAAAGTCATCAAGGGAATCCAATCTTAACTGTAACAAAACCAGAAATATTTACTATAAATGTTATATTGGCAAGCTATGTTGATTATAACATACATGTAAGACTACAACTAACTCTTAAAAATTAATGCTAAATCTAACCTTGTCACTAAATTTTACATAGAACGCTTAAGGCTATGTGTCTTATTTTATCCTAACGCCCAGAGATTTCTCCAACAAACTTCTTCCTAGTGTTATTTTTGCAATATGGCAGGGCCCTCTTGTTGGCCAAGCTGACTCCATTTGGATCAATCCAGGTGTTCTTTGGGGTTATACCAATGTATTTCATGTACTCCTTGATGTGATCCATCCATCTTTTCTTGGGTCTGCCATAGGGTTGCTGGCCATCATGGTCCAGACACATGGCTGTCCTTCCTACCTAGTCTTCTTTACCACATATCTGTACCATCTAAGTCTTCCTTCCTGCATTTTTGCTATGATTGGCATGACTCCTAGTCAATGTCATTGTTCATAGTATGGTTGAATCACATTAGTCCAACAATTTCTACCAACAAACCACTTTAACATAATCACGACATTCCTACTAGACATGACTCTCATTCTAAAAATAGCATTCTCTATTTTTATGTTTCTATAGTGATAATGTCATGCTTAATCATCATGCCTCCATCATGTCCTGAAGCAGTGGCCCCTCCTCAGGACCAGGATACATGAACTGCAAGACATAAGAGGCAATGTGCAACTGTGATGACCGGGGCTGTGACACAAAGCCAACACAGCCAGAGAATAAGAATGAGTTTCTTTATTAGCTCCAATTTTGCTCCCAATGACCCAGTTACCTTCCAGTCTACAGGAAAAACTCTCCCATGAACATGCACCAGCTTTTGGCTGCAGATATTCCAGTCCAAATGATGTAAACTGAAAACTTTAAATTATAAATCCAACAAGGCAAAATAAGGTAATAAATCTGGCAGAGCAAGATATGGAGTTCCAGAAGTGAAGTAACACGGCAGTAAATCAAACCAGTTGGGAGGAGCAGCAGTCAACATTTAGATAAACGTTTAGATAAAAAATTTTTCCCAGCAAACACAGCTTGCAACTGCCTCTCCTTTAAACTCCCTTCCCAGGTGTGCCTTGTGAAGGAATCAGGGTCCTTTCCTTCCTTGTAAGCCATGCAACCCAAGTTGCTCTCTTCTCCATTCTTCCCTGCGTGCCCTAGGATGAAGAGGGGGTGGGCCTTGGTCTTCTGAACTCCTTCTCCCTTGTTCTATCTCCCCCCTGCTCTTCCCAGCCTGTCTTTGCCCTTCCCCAGTTTCCTCCACAGCCAACGGAACCACTCCTCTGCTCCCTGTCAGCTGTTCGTCTTCCTCCTCAGACTCCAATGGAGGCATGACAACCATTGCAGATAATGATTGCTATAGAGAAGTCATATATCTGTAGTTAGATGGCAGGAGTTTGATACTGAACAGCTCAAGGTTGACTCAGCCTTCCATCCTTCCAAAGTGAGTAAAATAAGGACCCAGACTGTTGGGGGCAATATTCTGACAATGGAAACTGCTTAGAGTGGGTTGTAAAGCACTGTAAAGCAGTATGTAAGTCTAAGTGCTATTGCTATTGTATCTCCCACCTTTAAAAGCCCTGTTAAATCACCTATTGACCAACCCCTTGTAATCCACAATTTCTCTACTTTTCAGCTCTTTGGTTTCCAATTCAAAATTATATTTGTTCCTTCAAGCATGGTGATTGTTATCTGGGTTATCTGGTTCAATTGCTAGAATTTTTCTAAACATTGAAGAACAGAAATCTGATGCCTGTTTCCTGCTGGATACCACTGTATGCTTGATGGTTCCAGGAGTGGGCTGCTGGGGGTTCGCAGGGGTTCAAGAGAGCCACTAGCTAAAATTCTGGGCAGTTCAGAGAACCCCCAAATCTCACTCCTGGCTGGTCCTGCCCCTCCTACACCATCTCTCCCAGGAGTCCCCACGCGGCCCATTTTGGATGTAGGTAAATGCAGGGCGCACGCGGAGACTTGGGGAGGGCAAAAAATGGGCCTCCCAGAAGTTCAGGAAGGCCAGAAATGGGCTTATTTCTGGCTTCTAGAGAACCTCCAGAGCCTGGAGAGGTCGTTTTCACCCTCCCGGAGGCTCAAGAAAAGCCTCCAGAGCCTGGGGAGGGCAAAAATGCCCCCCACCATGGTGCAGGAGGCTGATTAGGCCACACCCACCATGGGCCACACCCACCCAACAACCAGGCAGAGAACCCTTTGCCGAAAGTTTTGAAGCCCACTCCTGTTTTTTTCTACCCATTTCTTTCAACCAAGATTAACTGAAGTGGTGGTTGGGGGATGAAAAATAATGTCTTTACACAATTAATTTTCAGTGTGCTGTGTTGAGTAGTGATTTCTAATCATGTTTGTGTTAAAACAATGAAATAGTTTGCCCAATAATCAAAATTATTATTCTTTCATACTCTTAACTACATATTTTCCTTTATACCATATGAAACTGCTTAACCATCCCCATCAAGTGAAGTGTGCAAACTTTTGACACTACAAATTAAAAGGAGCCACTATTCATGCTAAACTATTTTCTGATTTACCAAACATGCCATCTGTATACCTTGGAAAGCCAATACTTATCAGCTTCAGACGAACCAAAAGAAAAGTAATATTTTTTTAAAAAGGAAAAAAAACAGTGGTTCATTATCTTTTCAATCTGCAACTAATTTGCACTGTATAAAGTCATTAAATTCAAATATGAGTGTTGACAGTCACAATGATCTTTAATATGTTAGCCAATTCAATTTCCCTTAGAAACTTTAATTTGAATAGATGGAAGAACGCAGAGCTGAGTCTCACTTACTTTACCCCTGTATATACAGCAATTACATAGAAGAGTGGGAATTTTATTTGGCTTTTTATATGCCAGTGATCCCCAAAGTCATTTTGGTATATGTGAATTCTTTGAGATCCATAGGGGATACATATAACAATCAAACATTTCAAAATAATTCACCAGAGTAAAGGTGTGTATTTTACTCTGTTAGTCATTGCCAGCTATAGTGAGTGGTGTTCATCTTAGTTTCAAAACCATTGAGCCAGCATTGTCCAAAGACATTTATGTGGTCATGTGGCCAGCATGATGTCACAGAATGTTGTTACCTTCCCACCGAACTGGTACCTATTTATCTACTTGCATTTGCATGCTTTCGAATTCTAGGTTTGCAGGAGCTGAGGTGAAGATGGGAATGCACCCCATCATGTGGAGCTCAGGTCTCAAACTTGGGCTGCTGGCTTTCCCACTGACAAGCCCAGTGTCTTAACCAGTGAGCCACTGTACTGGCCATAATTCACCAGAGGTTTAGAAAAAGAAAGAGGTCACTTACCCTTTGGGCATCTATATTAGACATATTTAGGGCAGTGTAAACCACATACACCTTAACACTGCTTGTATTCATATTTTATTCCACTTCTTGGGACGGCACTGTGGTACTTAGTGAAAAGGATGTGTTTTCCTGGCTGCTTGCCAAGTCTCTTTCCATTCATCCATATGTACAATATGACTCATATAAGTCCTTTAAATTTTCTTTAAAAGTAATACATAATTGGAACTGATGTGCACTGCTTTTTTTAGAAGTATGGCCACTTACTGAGAAAAAGAGCAAGGTAAATGTTGTTGTGGGGAAAAAATGCCCACTTTAATAAGCATCCAAAATGATTGGAGAAAGTTGAAACAAAGTATATTTTATCGGCATGCACAATTATAGCAATCCTTGGGCTCATTGCCAAAGGAACTCAGAAGAACCCTGAACAAAACAAGGTTACAGGTTATTCCCTTCATTTCTTTACAATGATAAAGAAACATCATTTCTTTATAGTGTTAAAGAAAATATTGTAAATCATACCATGACCTCTATAACTGGAATGTTTTAGGAGATGATCTTACTGCAGTGCCTGGACATTCCTCTAAACTGGTGGAAATGGCTTCTGCTTTAGTTATTAATACCACATCCCATAAAGAATGGCATTTATTGTGTCCACACTGTACTGCCTCCTTTTGTAAAATGCAAAAGGCAAAAATCGAGTTTTTGTTACCTGTTTCCTTTCCAAACTCACAGCTCCAGCAGCCTGATTCTTACTGTCATGTCCCTATTGGAATCTGATTCAGAGGTGGAGGCCAAGCAGCTGACAGGGAGTGGGAGTATGGCTCTGTTGGCTGTGGAAGAAACTGGGGAAGGGCTCAGTCCAGCTGGGCAGATCAGGGGAGAGGTAGAGCAAGGGAGAGGGAATTAGGAGGAAGACCCAGGCTCACCCCCTCTTCATCCTAGGGCACACAGGGAGGAACAGAAAAGGGAGCAACATGAGTTGTGTGGCTTAGGAGGAGAAAAGGGCCTTGATTCCCTTCATTAGCCGCAGCTGGGAACACAGTGTTTTAAAAGGAAAGCTGTGCTCAGCAAAGTTGTTGGGAGCAAATCATGAGTTATCTGTTATTGTGGATGCTTATCTGGGTTCCTGGCATCTTCCCAACTGTGTGTGTTTTGTTGGCCTTTCAAGTCTGCAATTTCTTATCCTGCCCTGTCAAGTTAATTGCTGCAGTGTGGATTTTGTGTGGATTTTTATTTACAGTTTGTATGTACTTTGTTTTTGGACTGAATTTCCTCCACTTAAAGACTGTTCTTGGGAGAGTTTTTTCTCCAGCCGAAGGTAACCTGGACATTGGGGGCAAAGTTGGAGGTATTAAAGGGACACTTCTTGTGTGTGTTGCCTTTGTGCCACGCCCCAGGCCATCACACTTACTGTCATGATTTTGCACATACTTAAGCCATATCATCATCACTTGGTCTGAAACATCTACATGTACAATTATTTTTATCCATTTCAGGTGGATAATTTCTGGCACTTTGGAAATCACCATCTGTTTTCCAAAGCACCAGAAGATAAAACAAGAAATGGATGGAAACTAATCAATGAGAGAGCAACCTACAATTAAGGAGAAATTTCCTAATGGTGAAAACAATTAACCAGTGGAGCAGCTTGCTTCCAGAAGCTGTGGGTGCTCCATCACTGAAGGCTTTCAAGAAGAGATTGGAGACCCATATGGAGAGCACCTTTGGGACTACCATGACCTGGATGATGAAGAACGTCCATGGACATTAATCCTTTGTTTTGAATAAATTCCTGATTTCCATAGCAACTGAGTGTGTATTCGAAATCGGAAGCAAGTCAGGTTTTGGTGAACATTCAGATAAGAGGTGGAGACTAAATATTGGACAGAAGGATTGCCTTATCACTATATTTCCAGCATTAAGAAAATGTTGATTGGAAGCTGCATGACCAGAAATGAGCATGCTGTATGACTTGAATGACAATGAAATGAAAGCACACCAACATCTGATTACTAGTAGCCAAGTTACACAAGTTACATTTAAAGAGGCTAGCAACAATCTCTTTCTCAAAAACTCTCCTAAAATTTCAGTCTTTCTTGTGTGAAGGAAAGAGCAGAATAAGATTAGGTACCATCTTGGAGCAGGGAAGGATTTAAGCACTAGGCACAGCCATTTGTAAAATGATAACTAGCAGTTAGTTTGATGGTGTGGTTCCCTCTTCACCTGGATGGCCTTCCCTTTTGCATTAAAACAGTCAGCAGGAACTTAGATGCCGTTGATTAATCTACCTTGCCACACTGGCATATTTCAGAGTTGTACGTGTAGACAATAAATCTTTATAAGGACCTTTCCAGCTGGAGAAGTTTTGAAAGTATCCTGGAGGGGAGAGAGAGAGGTAAAAGAGTTAGCAGATAGCATTATAGTAAATTAGTACTTTGAAATGAATAAATGGCATGGGATTCATCAGAATAATACTTTCAGTTACAGTTGTGTGTCATTTGTACAATTGGCATATCATCTAAATGTAGTTATAATTTCTATTCATCAATTCATTCATAGCAATTGGCCACTTCTACTCTGCCACTATTTCTATTCCTATCCCCAAAGCAGTTTGAAGGTAATCCATAATTATCTAAAGTTCTGCCTAAAGCCAAAAACAAAGAGTAAAGCGTGTAATTAAATCATTTCTTCATCCCTGAACTACCATACATTCTGGCATAACAAAAATATCCTTATCTCTATGCCACACAAAAGAAAAATTAAATTAGTGGCTTGCAAACTCCCTTCCCAGTTCCACCTTCTTAATCACACTGTGCAAAACCCTGTAGTGTTGAATAGATGTATCTGGAAAATACTTTTCTTTTGAACTGAGAAAAAAAAATGTTGCAAGATATCAATGACTAGGTGCATCTAAAGTTATCAATTTTTATAGCTGGATAAAGAGCAAAAAACCAACGTATTTCTCTGTGTTTTTCTCTCTTCTCTTTGAATTGCCTTGTTTGAAAGCAATAACTTGTTACTCCAATTTCATGTCTAATTTATGGCTTATGATCTTTTGTTTAATTCTGATGCTGGGTAATGCAAATGTTTAGCAAGAAGCTTGGACATCATATTCACAATATGTCCTACAAAGTAGAACAATATCACTTAACATCTAACTGGGGAGGGCAACTGGGAAAATAATTTTGTTAGTAATAAATTTAAATTTTTTGAAATATTTATATGGTTTGGAATAGTTTTGGAATATGGTTTGGAATAGTTCTGTACTAGTAATTTCATCCAGTCTGATATGTGTTGTTTTATTGGTTATATTAGTTATGTTCTATGATACAGAAGAGTTTGAACAGTCCTTTTATTTTTTCTTTTGGGGAAGGAGGGGGTAATTGAAAATGTCTACTATAATCAAAATGGCTCATATCCTGTACAATGCTGTGGAATAAAAAATTGTTCATTTGGTTCAATGAGTATTAAACATTTCCTGAACAAAATAGCAGAGATTGATATGGGCTTGAAATCTACAACCAGACAGAGCAAATGCCTAAATAAATAGGATGGAACCTGTCAATGCTTACACAAACAATTTTTAAATCTAAATAATTAGGGGGAAATGTGTTTAACTATTAGATCATTTAAAATAGAGAGAGAGAAAGAGACACACACAGAGAGAGGATATCTGACAAACCCCATCTATTCTGAAAATAAATATATGGTATTGATGGACAAAAGACAGCCATTGAAATAGGCCAAATAACACTGACCTTGGAAACTGACAAAAGACTAATTGCTTTGCTAATGTGTGACTCCTTTGCTCAAAGGCTACTATTACCATGAAATTTTCCATATAGTAAAATCCTGAATTATATTCAAATAATTAGACTGCTGTGATTGAAATTTGGTTCAAGGTTGTACAAGAAAATATCTTAAAGGAATATTATTCTTGGAATTGCATAAAAATGTAAAAGCTTTTCATCAATTTGTTGATAAACTTGAACTTTGTAATTTTTCTTGGAAATAAACAGAATCATCCCAGGGTGTTTATTTGCCTAGCAAACCAATAACAGATTCCCACAAGGCATGACAAATTCTATAGAATTACTATTATGTGCTTTGGCTTTAAGAAAAAAAATGAAACCTAAATAATGAATAAGATTAAATGTTTAAGGCTAAGTGGATCCAGGCTGAATCATGACTATTCTTTATCTTATATTATTATCGTTCATAGATTCACACTATACATATTGTGCACCATATTTGAACAATAAGCCACAAAAATAGGACACATCAAGATTAGCTTGTATTTCTTCAACTAGTTTTCAACTAACCTGGCTAAGTATGAAATATGAATTCAGGATTAATTCAGTGGGAGAAATTTAAGTATGTGCTTATTCATGTAGTTAAGTGTTTGGTACTTTAAATGGTAGAAAGTACTTGTAGGTGGTTTTCCTTAGAAATGTCTGGGATGCGAGCTTGGGGTGTGGTTGTAATTTTCCTAAAAATATTGAAAAGATAACTGTACATGGCATATCATGTGGAAAGATGGGGTCATCCCATTTTATAATGCCTTGATAAGACCATAAGGAAGGCTGAGCACCAAAGAATGGAGGCCTTTGAACTCTGGTGCCGGAGAAGACTCCTGTGAGTCCCTTGGACTGCAAGGTGATCAAACCATCAGTCCTAGGGGAGATCAACACTGACTGCTCTTTAGAAGACCAGATCCTGAAGATGAAGCTCAAATACTTTGGCCACCTAATGAGAAGAAAGGACTCCCTGGAGAAGAGCCTAATGTTGGGAATGATTGAAGGCAAAAGAAGAAGAGGACAACAAAGAATGACGGGGCTGGATGGAGTCACTGAAGCAGTAGGTGTGAGCTTAAATGGACTCCGGAGGATGGTAGAGGACAGGAAGGCCTGGAGGAATGGGGTCGCGATGGGTTGGACACAACTTCGCAACTTAAAACAACAACTAGAACACACTTGAAATAATGGATCCAGTTTTGGTTGCTACAATATAAAAAAGATGTTGAGACTCTAGAACAGGGGTGTCAAACTTGTAGCCTGTGGGCTGGATGTGTCACACACTGGCCATGCCCACACATAGTTTAGCGAAAGGGGGGAAAAATCGCAATGCATCACATAATGCCATTGTGATACCATGAGTTTGACACCCCTGCTCTAAAGTGGAGAGAAGAACAACAAAGACGATTAGTGGGCAGAAGGCTAAAACATATGAAGAATGGTTGCAGGAATTGGATATGTCTAGTCTAGTGAAAAGAAAGTCTCTGGGTGACATGATCGGAGTGTTCCAATATATGAGGGTCAACCTATTTTCCAAAGCACCAGAAGGCAGGACAAGAAGAAATGAATTAAAACTAATGGAAATTAATCAGGGAGAGAAGCAACCTAGGACTAATGAGACATTTCCTGAAAGTGAGAATAATTAAGCAATAGAATGGGTTGACAATGTCAAGTAGAGCATGTGAGGACAGCTAATGGAGATGAAGAAACTCACCATTTAATACTTTTCACTATGTGACAGACTTTAAACCTGAGATATTTTTATTGGGAATTATACTGGAAATATATTGTAAAGAATTGAAATATTTGATTGTAAATGTTTTAACAACAGCTAGAATTGTATTTGCTAAGAATTGGAAAAATGAAAAAATACCTATGTAGGAGAAAATTATTAAGAAAATCATGGACTGTGCCAAAATGAGTGAATTGACATTTGAAATTAGAGAACAAAAGGATAAACAATTTTATATGATATGGGATTTATTTTATCAATGGTTAGACAAAAAGACATAGTAAAGAAACAGATTAGTAAACCTTACAATAAAAGTTAATAGATTGATATAGAATACAATATAAAATATTGGATGAATGTATAAGATGAAATCATAATGAAAATTAGAATCTCTTATAAAATGATGGAAAAATAGTTTAGTCAAATGAATATTTAATAATTGATATTACATCAGCACAAGCTAGATTGATAAGGTGAGAATTTATATAACTTGTGAGTAATGGTAAAAAAAAGGATAGCACAAAGGATTGTAACCAACTGACACACTGTATGTATATAATTGAAAGAGGGTTTTATGTTTCTTTGTTTTGTTTGTATGTTTGTTGTAAAAAATGAAAACTTTGTTTGATTAAAAAAAACAAAAACAAAAAACAAAAGAGAAAATAAATAAATAAATAAAATACTTTTCACTATGTGACAATAAGTCATTATCTTTGTTAGCAAATACCCTTATGTCTAAATCATGAATGAGAAAATTGCTTTTCAATGCTGCATGTAGCATGTAGCAAACATTGGCTGCTTCAGTCATGATTGCTAAGAGGTGAAGACACAGTTCTTGCTGTTTTGAAAAATGCAAATTCTAAATGCTAAAATCTTGAAGTTAAAACAGACTTCCCCAAGAATTCCCATGGAACCTGGGCCCACTCAATGTGTTCCTACCACTCTTCGGCTACCCCCAAAACAAATAAGTTCTTGACCAGCCAAAAATCTTCCATCTGGTCATAATCTAGAACCTGGGTAGCTCTGTCTTTGGATATATGACAAGGTTAGTATTGGACAAGCACAGCTTTGTTTTACGAAAAAATAATAATATTCATGATACATTTATAAATGTATAGTCATTGATCTTCATGGTCTTCATAAAGCCCTGTGATTTTCTCTGCAACCTTTTGAAATATTTAATCAGAGATTGTGGTAAGAATCAGTTTCTTATGCTAAAAGAAACAGAGTTTAGAAACAAATAGTCACATCAAAGGTACCTTAAAAGTTCAAAGATTTTCCTGCTTTGGTGACAAAATATAATGATGTCAAGGTCTAGGGGAAAAAAAAGACTACAATATTAACAAGATGGAGGGCTAACTTAATGGAAATTCCATTGATAAAATGCCATCCTCATATAGTAAGTAATTGTTCTTTGCTATTATACTCTTACCAAAGAAGCAATATATCAGGGGCTTGCTCATCTGAGCATAACTCTAAAAAATTCTGAGAAGGTGCAAGCTGTATATCACCAAACCATGGAACATTAAAAGCAACTAACTTATTCATTAATTATTGTACTGCACCAGCTATAGTCAAGAATTGTGACAGGCATATTAATCTAAAAATATTTTGAGTATAAGTGAAGTGAATGCATTATTTTCTTATAATACTGAGGGTGATTCTGGGGACAGTCCCTAAGACATCCATTAGATTTGATTCATCTAGAAAATGGCACTGCAGTTGATCACACAATGTTGGCATTAATCTGAATAAGACTTTCACAAAATTTACATGCACCAAAGCTATGCTGTGGAATGAGAAGGAGGCTGTAAATGAAGAGCTTCCTTTGGTGTCAAACCAATAATGTTGTGCCATGATCTGTAATTCAACTAAGCTTGTGGTGGAGATAAAACATCATTATTATTACTTAAAAGCAAACATAATCTATGTTAACTGGGAGGGGAAAAATAAAGCATAAAAATCCATATAGAAGGAGTAGCCCTCTAAGGTCATGCAAATACAAAATGATGCAGCCTTTGGACTGTCCAAAATATTTTCATCAAGCAAGATAATTAAAAATTGGGGACAAAGTACTGTGGAATCAATCCTTTTCTGTAGTGCAGGGGTGTCAAACTCAAGGTCCGCGGCCTGGATCCGGCCCATGGGGTCGCCTTGGAAACATCAAAGGTCTGGCCCACGGTGCTTCTGCCAGCGAAAAAGGAGCTCAGGAGGGCTGCGTGCAGCCCTCCTGGGCTCTGTTTTCACTGGCAAAGAGCTGCAGGAGACCATCATAGCAGAAAACAGAGCCTGGGAGGGCCACATGTGGGCTGCAGGATGTAGAGCTGGCAACGTCTGCCCTGGCCATGCCCACTCCAGCCACATCCACTTGGCTTTCTGAGGTCAAACACAACCCTGATACTGCCCTCAATGAAATCAAGTTTGACACAGCTGCTGTAGTGGGTTATATTTTTGTGCAAATGAGTCAACAGTCATGCATATTACAGCATTGTGCATATACAAGAGTAGTAGGTGACAATGAGGACTTTAACATACCAGACTTGGAAGAGAAGAAGAAACCATACGTTATTACAATCAAACGTGTTTCTACTTCTTTTAATGTAAATCCTACTGTTGTCCTTCTCACGGTAGAGGAGAATTTCCAAAATTGGGAAGGATAAATTAAGCAATTGATTTTCAAATTTGGAAGCTCCTGAGTGCCTACATGCCAAGCTAACTCAGTTATACTGTCACAATTTATAATTATTTTTAAATACCTCTGGGCACTGAATTCCATTTGCATCACAGATTTGGAACAAATATATTTATAAAACAAAACAATTAAATGGGGGAAGAAAAACATGATGGTGATGATGATACCAGAGCTGCTTCTGCAACCAAAGAAATATAATAGATGATGGTAGTGGATTTTTGTCTCCCGCTTTAGTTGGTTGACTTTTGGTTAAGACTCTTTTGCACGTATTTTATTCCACATGGTCTTTCATGTCTGCTTTTGGGTGGGTGGGTGGGATTAAAGGTTAGATATCTTAACTGATTTCCTTTAATTACTGTATTTTTTGCTCCATAAGATACACTCCCCCCCCCCCCAAAAAAAAGTGGGTGGAAATGTCTGTACACCTTATGGAGCAAATATGGTGTCACAGACCATGAAGTGTATTACCTCAGGGGTCTCCAGTGGTGGACTGGTGCCAGTCCTTTGGTGAATAGCAGCTGGGCCATGACAGTGGGGTCCTTTTACAGTGCTGAACCCCACCTGTCTTTGTCATTGCCCACTTATTCTGTCTCTTTTCCACAGTGCAGGAGTCAATAGGCAGAGCTAGCACATGGAAGGACACCTTTCTGTAGTCCTCATAGGCTCTGGTTCAGATTATTTTCTTGTTTTCCTCCTCTAAACCTAGGTGTGTCTTATGGAGCGAAAAATATGGTAAGTTGTCATAGCTAAATAATGGTATATGCCAGGATATTGGCAATTCATACATTTTCATTAAAATTGACTGGTTGTCCCATTGCAAAGAGTCAGAAACAATCATGTCCCTAGACTTTACATCTGAGTGGTACTTCAGGAAGCACAAAATAGAGGAAATTCATGTCCAGGACATTCTATTAACTCATTTAAAGAGGAGATTAGAGCACCTATTGCAGAGCCATTTTCTGTAACGTAAGCTGAAAATTCAGAAATATAGTGTAATTGCTACTGCTGGAATACTCAGATGAGCTGCTTCAAGGGCTAAAATTGAATACGCGATCAATTTGAATCCAAAATCAAATAAATTCAATTCACATAAAACAGTCCTGGGTGACCGTGAGTTCCAGTCCTGCATTAGACTTGAAAGTAAACTGGATGAATTTGGGGCAAAGTTTCTCTCTCTCTCTCTCTCTCTCTCTCTCAGCAGAAGTCACCCCACAAGATTGTTGTTGTGGAGAAAATAGGATAAGGAAGGACTATTATGTTATGTTTGCTATATTGAGTTATTTATAAAAATAAAAAAGTGGGATATAAATACGTGCATAAAAATTAATAGTGTTCTATTGTGTAAAGCAAGGGTCTTCAAACTTGGCAAGTTTAAGACTTGTGGACTTCAACTCTCAGAATTCCTGAACTAACATGACTGGAGGAGGAATTCTGGGAGATGAAGTCCACAAGTCTTAAAACTGTCAAGTTTGAAGACCCCTGGTGTAAAGCCTATGTAACACAGGTGCTGCGGGCATAGATTGTCCCAAAGGTGTTTTTTCAAAAGGCAACTGGACTTTGGGACAACCATGACCTGGATGACTAAGAAGCTCCATAGACTCCTAAAAATAGGATTTTGAGTTGCTTTCTCAGCCACTTCCATATGCTGACTTCAAGCTTTTCTGTCAACGTCAGATTTTCTTCTTTGGAAAGTTATGGTAGATTCTGTGATCAGCTAGGTATTATACCAATTTGATTTTGAAAGTCCATCACTATAGTTTGGGTTTGTTTTCTATTCCTTTTAAACCTTCTAGAAAGTGGAGAGCCAAAATTGCAAATGAAAAGATTGCTGATCATGAATTTGTTTCCAGACATTCATATTCACGCTATGAAAAAAATAAAATAAATCTGATAGCTGGGATCCATACAAATAGTCCTCGACTTTCAACCTCAGTTGTGCCCAAAATTTCTGTTGCTAAATGAGGCATTTGTTAAGTGAATTTTGCCCCATTTTATGACCACTCTTACCACAATTGTTAAGTGAATCGCTGCAGTTGTTAAGTTAGTAATATGATTGTTAAGTGAATCTGACTTCCTCATTGACTTTGCTTGTCAGAAGGTCACAAAAGATGATCACATGTTTCCGGGATACTGCAACCGTCATAAGTATGAACCAGCATCTGAACTTTGATCATATGATCATAGGAATGCCGCAATGGTTGTAAGTGTGAAAAATGTCTGTAAGTCACTTTTTTCAGTGTTGTTGTAACTTTGCCTGGTCACTAAATGAAATGTTGTGAGTTGAGGATTACCTGTGTACCCTTGCATATAGGGAGAATTTATGCATTATTTTTCTACCAAATTCTCTACTGATTCACCATCTCTTCTAAGCAGCAGATAGTGTATGTTTCGTGGTTTGCAATCAAAATCCATACTACTCAGAATTCATCCTCCCTTAATATTTTGAATACATGTTTGATATTTCCCTTAATCCTAAATTTCTCGCAATTTAGTGTCAATGTCTTAATATGATTGTTCCCATTTAAAATGAGATGCCTTGGGTCCATATAACCTATGTTGAAAGCTTGTCAGAATATCGGTGTCCACCCCCCCTGTCAAGTATATCTTTTTCAGGGATGTAAAATTAGGAAATAATAATTGGGAGATATTAAAATGTTATTAAAATGGGCTTATAATTAGTTAGTTGGATATCTATTTTTATATCCTTCCCTTCCCTTCCCTTCTCTTCTCTTCCCTTCCCTTCCTTTCCTTTCCTTTCCTGTCCTGTCCTTTCCTTTCCTTTCCTGTCCTTTCCCTTCCGTTTCCTTTCCTTTCCTTCCCTTTCCTTCCTTTTGCCTCCCTTCCTTTCCCTTCCCTTCTGGTCTGTTCCCTTCCCTTCCCTTCCTTCCCTTCCCTTTCCTTTTCCTTCCCTTCCTTTCCTTTCGTTTCCTTTCGTTTCCTTTCCTTTCCTTTCCTTTCCTTTCCTTTCCTTTCCTTTCCTTTCCTTTCCTGTCCTTTCCCTTCCGTTTCCTTTCCTTTCCTTCCGTTTCCTTCCTTTTTCCCTCCCTTCCTTTCCCTTCCCTTCTGGTCTGTTCCCTTCCCTTCCCTTCCTTCCCTTCCCTTCCTTTTCCTTCCTTTCCCTTCCCTTCCCTTCCCTTCCCTTCCCTTGTAGTGATGATTATAATCCTTAACAAAGTAGACAAGTATAGATTTGCTTGATGTGAGGCCAACAGTTCTCTCTGGCAAGACTCTACTTTATCATTTTGAAATAATGTACAGTATATGATGTATATGTATATAGGGGAGCACTTCATCTTGACATAGCTGTTTGGTCAAGGAGATAATATTCCCTTCCTTGACAAGACACTTCATCACAAGGAGGTAACGTGTTCACCTTGATGCTTTCATAAGAAATGTTGAGGCACGACTACTGTCTTGATGGGTTCCAAATGAAAAAGCTAGTTCTGATGATTGAAGTGTATAGCTGCCACATTTGGTTAAAAGTGAGGTTACAACAGTTTTTCATACAGCATCCCAAAGTTCGCTTAGATAGAGGTGTTGAATAAAGCAAAATGTCCCTTCATCAAGTTTGGATAGCCATTATGAATCATATCAGAACGATCCAACAATATTGACTATAGAAGAAATAGCTACGTTCGTAGATTAATGGGAAATTAGCACAAAATATGAGAAATTATCAGTGGATTGTAGCATCAGCCGCATAATATTTTGGTTGGTCATCGTAATCAAGGACAAATCTTCTATACTTTTCATTAAATTGGGACAAATGTCACAGCTCATTAATTGTAGAACGTGCTGAATGACTTTAAAACTTACTCCTCAGTGAGGACTCATTGGAAATCGTTTTTAGGGATGATATGATAGCAGTCTTCCAGTACTTGAGAGGCTGTCACAAGGAAGGGGTTGGCCTATATTCTGAAGGACCTAGGAGCAGGACAACCACAATCCAATCCACAACCCAATCCACAAATAAACACAACCCAGACAAATATTGATATCCCAATTCTCATCAGAGAAGCCGTTGAGCGTGAACGGAAACGCCCAAACGCCATCTTATTTGGTCTAGAAGACATCAATGTCAATGATGACATCACAACTGTCCGAAACATCATCAGAAATTATCAAGCATCAACCATCTCCGCTGATGAAATACTTGACATTTCCCGCATTGACCGAGAGCTCAAAAATAGAGATGGCTCTGTGGCCCCACGCTTGTGCAGGGTCATTTGCAAAAATGAATCAAGCAAACGTAAATTCATTTATACTATAAACTCACTCGCCAAAACCAACACCATCCATAAGAACCTCCGTTGCCGCCCTGACCTAACCATACAGCAACGTGCCCGCTCCCGTGCACTCCGCATCGAACTCAAAAACCGTCTAGATAATGGAGAGAAGGACCTGTACATTGACTACCATGCTGACTGTATCAAAAGTAAACCACTCAACCCAATACTCAGCTTTTACCCTCAACCACAACCCTACCTCAACCCATCCACCATCACCCAAGACTAGGCACGCACGCCCCCAACTACCTCAATTCCAACTACTGCCGGCCTTAAATGCAAACTACTCAATGCAAGAAGCCTCGTGAATAAAATACCTGAATTTCTCTTCCTCCTAAATATGGCTAACTTCGACATTATATTTGTCTGTGAAACATGGCTCAATGCATCTCTCCCCGACTCCATTACCACAGTAAGAGACTATCATGTTTACAGATCAGATCGTGAAAATCGTCGAGGAGGTGGAGTTGCTATATTCTATAAAAATCCTTACATCTAAAAATATCCAAGTTACCCAGGAGTTTGCCCTTCCTGAAACCATCATCTGTGAACTATCCTCAAATATCACAATTCGATTCTTACTATGTTACAGAGCACCTGATTATGACATCGAACATGTAAACAAGCTAAATACATTACTAACATGGGCTGCATCCTGCCCATACCCTTTTATCCTTCTTGGTGATTTCAATCTACCTCATATTAACTGGACCCTAAATGATTGTACAACTGAAATCATACACACAACCTTCTACAATGCTATTACAAATCTGGGACTGGAACAACTAGTAACCAACAACACTAGACTAAACAACTGCCTCGATCTCATCTTCTGCAACAGTTTGAACCTAATCTACGGAATACAATCTAAAGAACCCTTTTCCAGTAGTGACCACAATATGATCGACTTTTGTCTCAACATACATCCACACAAAAATCACCACAATGATGTAATCCCCTATTGTAACTTCAAAAAGGCAACTATGATCTTATAGACAACGATCTCTCATCCCTTGATTGGCAATCTCTATTCACTGGATGCAATACCGTTGAAGACCATTATAACATATTTTACTTGAAGTCAAAAGAGTCATCAAACTATATGTACCAACAACAACTCCCAAAACAAAACAAAAAAGCAGATTACCCATATCAATAAGGAAACTTCAATCCAAAAAGAGATCACTCTGGCGGAAAAACAAATCTGGTCACGTTGCCAATTTCAAAAACCGATACAAAAATCTATGCCACCAGATAAAGACCGAATGCACCAATTATCACATTAAACAAGAGGAAAACCTTCTAAGCACCAATTCCACCCGCGCTTTTTACAATTTTGTAAACAACAAACTAAAAGACTCAAGGTCCATCCCTCCCTTGATAGGACCTGATGGTAAAGACTGCAACGACGACACCATTAAAGCCAACATCTTTAACACATTCTTCGGCTCAGTATTTGTAAACAGCAATGGATCATGCCCAATATTTCCTAGCCGTACCACAGATAACAACAATGATCTAATACATATCGATTTCACAGAAGACAATGTTGAAAAAGCAATACGCAACCTCAAACCATCTCTATCTATTGGACCGGATGGAATATGTGCCTACTTCTTAAGAAAGCTATCCACTGCCATAGCCAAACCTCTAAGCATAATCTTTGAAAAATCTTTCAGAACCAGCTCCTTGCCTAACCTATGGTCACAAGCCACAGTCATCCCCATCTTCAAAAAGGGAGACCCAAGCCTAGTTGAAAATTACAGGCCAATCTCCTTATGCTGCGTCACCTGTAAAGTCATGGAATCAATTATTAACCAATCCATCATCCTTCACTTAGAGACAAATAACCTACTCTCCAATAAACAATTTGGTTTCAGAAAAAAACTATCCTGTAATCTGCAACTCTTACACTGCAAAAACATATGGACGACACAACTCGACCAGGGCAAAACAATAGACGCAATCTACATAGACTTCTGTAAAGCCTTTGATTCAGTGGTACACGACAAACTACTCCTAAAAATAAAATCCTATGGTATCTCTGGACAACTGAATAACTGGATAGAAGCATTCCTGTCAAACAGACAACAAATGGTCAAAATCGGGAGCGTCCTATCAAATCCAGTACCTGTCAATAGTGGTGTTCCCCAAGGCAGTGTTCTAGGACCAACTCTCTTCATACTCTACATAAACGACCTCTGTGATCATATTAAGAGCAATTGCGTTCTCTTCGCTGATGATGTAAAGCTGTTCAATACCACAGACAATACTGCTACCCTACAAAAGATCTTGACTATGTATCCGAATGGTCAAACAAATGGCAACTTCAAATCTCAACAAATAAATGCTCTGTCTTACATATTGGCAAAAAAAATCAGAAAATAAAATACAAGCTGAATAGTCAAGATCTTGTTGATGACCCAAGCTCTGTAAAGGACCTTGGAATACTCACCTCTAATGATCTAAGTGCTAGAGCACACTGCAACTACATAGCCAAAAAGGCATTAAGAGTTGTTAACCTAATCCTCACGTAGCTTTTTCTCTGGTAATATCACACTACTAACCAGAGCATACAAAACATTTGCTAGACCAATACTCGAATACAGTTCATCAGTCTGGAACCCACACTACGTATCTGATATTAGCACAATTGAGAAAGTCCAGAAATATTTCACAAGAAGAGTTCTCCACTCTTCTACTCGCTGTAGAATACCTTATGCCACCAGACTTGAAATTCTAGAACTAGAAAACCTTGAATTACGCCGTCTTCGGTCTGACTTAAGCATGGTATACAAAATCATACATTGCAATGTCCTACCTGTCAATGAATACTTCAGCTTCAACCATAACAACACAAGAGCACACAATAGATACAAACTCAAAGTTAACCGCACCAAACTTGATTGCAGGAAATACAACTTCAGCAACAGAGTGGTCAATGTCTGGAATACTCTACCCGACTCTGTAGTTTCTTCCCCAAACCCCAAAAACTTTAACCTTAGACTGTCTACTATTGACCTCACCCCTTTCCTAAGAGGTCTGTAGGGGGCGTGCATAAGCGCACCAACGTGCCTACCGTCCCTGTCCTATTGTTTCTCTTATTCTTTTATTTTTCTTATATGTAACCATTTCATGTATTCACAACTATGTATACATTTATACTTATTATCTTGTAAACAATTGGCAAATCAAATAAATAAAATAAATAAATAAGAAGTAACAGGTGGAAGATGGAGAAATTTCCTGAGAGTGAAAACAATTAATCAGTGGAACGGCTCACCTCTAGAAGCTGTAGGTGCTCCGTCACTGGAGATTTTCAAGAAGACACAATACAATCATTTGTCTGGAATGGTATAGGTTTCCTGTTTGATCAGAAGGTTGGACTAGAAGACCCCCAAGGTCCCTTGCAACCCTATTATTCTATGTCTTAAAAGTTTGGAGCAATATGTCTTGGAGAGTTCACTGTGCTTCACATGCATCTACAACTATACATAGCAATGGATATGATAATTTATCAAATTACAAACAATAAAGAAAACCAAAGCAAGGACATAAAAAATAAATAAAGCAAGCAAAAAAAATTCAATGTTGTAAGCTCTGAGAAAATTATTATAACAGTTTTTGAACAATAAATTGAATCTTGAACACATGATGCATCTTAATAATGACATTTGAATAGACAACCTTTTTTCTCCAAAGTGCTGTTTCTATATCTTTGGTAGAATGTAGTCTAGAGTCCTAGATGGGATGTGCTCCTTCCAAGAGAGCTAAGAAGCAACATAATGTGGAAAGTTTGGGAGGCAGGAAGAGAGCTAAGACTCTTGCACCTAGCAGTTCATAGAGTACATATATAGTTGTGCAGATAGTTGCTTTAGTCCAGGTGTGTCAAACTCACGTCAACAGGGCATTGTTGTGTGACATATTGCAACTTTCCCCCCCTTCGCTAAACTGGGTCTGGGTGCAGCCAGTGCATGATGCATCCGGCCTATAGGCCACAAGTTTGACAGCCCTGCTTTAGTCTGACAAGATTTTGTCTGTTGGTGAACAATGATAAAGAAACTACAGGTAGCCCTTGATTTACAACAGTTCATTAGTGACTATTTAGTGTGTTCAAGATTACAAGGGCACTGAAAAAAGTGACATGACCGTTTTTCACACTTACAACCATTGCAGTATCCCCGTGGTCATGTGATCAAAATTCAGGTGCTTGGCAACTGACTCATATTTATGATGATTACAGTGTCCTGGGCTCATGTGATCATCTTTTGTGATCTTCTGGCAATGGGGAGCCAGATTCACTTAAGAACCATATTACCAACTTAACTACAGTTAAAAAATGTGGCCAGAAAAGTTGTAAAATGGGGAACAATTCACTTATCAACTGTCTCATTAAGCAACAGGAATTTTAGGCTTAATTGTGGTTGTAAGTCGATAACTAGCTGCACTCAGAAGGAAATCCACATATCATTCTTTGTTTTGGGGGCCTTTCATCGCCAAAGCAAATTCTAAAACAATATTTTGTAGTATTACAGGAGAAATAGAAGAGGGAGTGATAGAGGAGTAAGCATAGCAGAATATGATTTAATATCTTGAAACGTTGATTTTATAAATCTCCTTGCTTGAAATATTACAATTGATTTAATGGCTGAGAATCATAAACAGAAATAATAAACTTAATAAAGTGTTGAGAACTATCTACTCATAGGAAAGTCAATGAAAAGAAATAAACTTATTGAAGACATAATTTTTTCTAACATGAGTTTAAAATAATAATTTAAAATAGAGTGTTAAACAAAATAAATTATCCAAAATATTAAAATATGTTCTGCAAGTTATAATGAAAGTTTATTTAAAGCCATTTAAGTTGATTGCATAGGGGTATTTTCTTGCTATCGAATGTAGAAAAAAAATTGAAGTAATAAAACATTACGAATGTGTTGTCAATATGGATATGATCAAGAGGTGGTAAATTTTACATTAGGAAACTTAAGTGGCAGAAAGTTTTGCAATTCTGAGGTGACACCTTAAATATCTCAGGAGATTAAATGAATTTTTTTACATAACAATATCATTTATATGAAACTTTAAAATATTCAAAACCTTTGCCAAAGAATATTGTTCTAATTCTTTAGTCTGATGTACTCCACATTGTTTAATATTGCTAAAAAGCACTAAATTTGAGTCTGCTGCCTTACAGAAAGATATCATGTTGTTTTATAGCTGAATAGTTAAAGGCAAGGCAGCCAAATGAACTAAAACTGAAATAAATTGAAATTATATTTGAATCTAAGAGTTCTTATTAAGTAAACAAACAAACAAAGTCAGGTTCTTGGTTCTCTCTGAGCTAGTTGGCTTTTGTTGCAGACATTTCATTACCAAACTAAATAACATCATCAGTGCATTGCCTCTATCAAAATAACGTCCCATAATTCTGACTCTGATGAAGTGTTCCAGCTGAATTAAGGGAATGTCAACATCAGCAGACATCAAGCCACATCATCCTCAGACCTGGAGCTGGAGCAGTCAGATTATGAGATACAATCTCCTCAGATTCTATGAATGGACAGATGTGAACAAAGCTCTTTGCTGAGGAAGGGAATGACCATCTTAATTTGAGATAAGATGGTCATTTGGTTGATTGGTTGCAGCCTGATTTAAGCAACCCTGACCCAGAGGTGGGCTCCACATACTTTAAAATGTGAATGCACATGCATGCACGCCCCCTTCACATGCACGCACACCATCCGTGCTTGCACATGGCTGCAAAACCACAGTAATTTCCTGCAAATGGCAGCCAGAGTGAGAGATTGTGAGAGGCGTGGAAAGCAGCTGGGCTGCGAGGCATGGTGCACAAGCAAAAATGTGAGATATATAGGACAGGATAGCCTCTGGGCAGGTGGGTGGGCCGAACCAATATTCATAACTACTGGTACGGATGAGCCAATCTGAACCGGCAGCAGCCCACCATTGCCCGGACCCACTATTCCTGTATCAGTGTTGGGATTCAAAAGTTCCTACCACCAGTTCTGTAGGTGTGGCTTGGTGGGCATAGCTGCAGGGGGGGTCGCGTGACTCATGCAACTTGCATGACACACACACGCACGCCAAATGCACATGCGCACACATTAAAACAGTAAAAACTAAGTTACTGCACCTCTAGAGCTGTTTAGCACAGCAATCCTATCTGCTGCGCCAAACAGCTGAGAGGTTAAAAAGAACCTAGGAACAGGGGCGAGTGGGTGGGCCCAATGTCAGAGTGTTGGAGAGACTTGGAGTGAACCGGTTCTCTGCCAGCTGAACTTTGGAGCTACCGATATGCCAGAACTGGGACGAACTGGTAGAATACCACCACTGTCCTCTACTGGAAATCACAATTTTATCTCAGGATCTCGTGTGTTTCTATGAATTTCTTTTACTTTTTATTTTTTGCAAAACCCTGGACATTTCAGTTACCTATTCTACCTGGATTCTGTTTCTTGGCTCTGTCAATCATAACAAAGAATTTGGAAAAAAATGCATTTTAAAAAACCAAAATTATTCACACTGCTCTGTGTTCATATTTATAATAATCTTATTGAATGGAAAATAAAGAGTACAACCTATCTGGTGAATATTCCAAGGCCCTACCTATTAGATCTCAGTATCTATGATAGATATTGTCTACGAAGAGGAAGATCTATAATGAAATATCAATTTGCCAGGAAAGAAGGAGCTCATACCAAGAAGGACAGGGGAAGGAAACAGTTAGGGTTGAATTGTAAGCAATTTTTATTTTTTAGTCAACAAATTGATGTCAATAGCAGAGGTGGTATTCAGCAGGTCTTGACCAATTCTAGAGAATCGGTAGCAGAAATTTTGAGTAGTTTGGAGAACCGGCAAAATCTCCTCTGACTGGAGATTTTACAGTATCCTTCCCCTGCCATGCCCACCAAGCCATTCCCACAGAACCGGTAGTAAAAAAAAAAAATTGAATCCCACAACTGGTCAATAGCAATGTAAATAGGCAAAGAAAAAGCTGAAACAGACTTTGGTACTAAGAACAGACATTCATAGTGTTGGACTGTAAAATAAAAAATATGTCTGATTCTTTAGAAGAAGGCTATGATAAATCTAAGCTAGATATTAAAGTGCACAGATATGACATCAATACCAAATGTATTTATTATCAAGGAGATGATCTTCCTTACTATAACATATTGTTGAAATGATATTGAAATGGAAGCTAAACCATCAGAAGAACTCACAGGGATGGAGAATATTTTGAACCACAAGTAAGACAATGTCAACATCCAGTTTGAGTATCAAAATAAAAGTCCAGGACCATTTCATTTTTGAGAAGCTTATTGTTTATTTAATACATTGCATAGTCATGTCAAGGCAAAACCAACTCTGAGATCCTCAAGTACCAGTTCATAGTATTAAACAAAGATTTTCCCAGCCAAAACTGCAGGCTTTCACGTAGACCAAGTAAACAAGTTCTTTGTTATGGGAACCATCTGCCTCAACTTCACACCTGTTAAGATACCTTTGAAAAGTTTCCAGACTCTCACAAGCTTTAGTGGAGATGTAGAAATTTCATTTTTTTGACTTAACCCACTGGTAACCAATATCTCCTTTCTCTCTTACTCTAATGGCAAGTTCAAATGAAGAGGAATGTAGCTGTCAAAGTTTCACTCTGGACTGACAAATCCTTCAGTCCAACAAATCCTTCAGTCCTACTGAAGAAAAATCAGAGCGCTGCTGGAACAAAGCTGAAACTTCAGCTGACTGTGGAGGGGGGTGGCTAGATTACTGATTATTGATGACATAAGCAGAGGTTTGCTGGTTCTGACAGAAGCAAATACAGGTATTCCTCAACTTACAACAATTCATTTAATGAGCATTTGAAGTTGCAACGGTACTGAAAAAAGTGACCATTTTTCACATTTATAACCTTTGTAGAATCCCGTAGACATGTGAACAAAATTCAGATCATTGGCAACTGACTCATAGTTATGATGGTTGTAGAGTCCCAAAGTCATGTGATCACCTTTTGCAACCTTCTCACAAGCATAGTCAATGGGAAAACCACACTCATTTAACACCCGTGTAACTTAACAGCTGCAATGATTTCGCTAACAACTGTGTCAGGAAAGGTCGTAAAATGGGGTGAAATTCAACAATTGTCTTGCTTAGGAACAGAAATCTTTGAGTCAACTGTGGTTGTAAGTCCAGGACAACCTGTACTGACAATATTGGTGGACAATGTTATCGAACAAATATACAACAATAAAAATCCTAAAGGATCTGCATGCACTAGAAGAGATGGCTCTGACATGTTATATTAAATAAACTGAACATTTTTAAAATAAATTGTAACTTAGATCTGATACAGATATAAATATTATTTTCATTCAAAGTGGAAACTGGGCCAAAATATGATTTGAGCAAAATAAGTTTAAACTTTACTGATGCCATACATGAGCTCTGAGCAAAATAAGTTTAAACTTCACTGATGCCATACATGAGCTCTGAGCTGGAACTTTCTAAATACCTTATAATGGAATTATATAGATAGATATACAGTATTTTTCAAATATTCACAAATTCACATTTCATTCTGGCGATATTTAGAGCATATAAAATATAAATATTTATGTGTTTTACTGTGAATGTGATTAACTTTATGGAAGGAAGTACAGCGTTTTAGGTAAAATGTAAATCATAGTGACATTTTGTCACCTTTCCTGTTGGGTAATAGTAACTTCAGGGAAGAAAAAAAAGTTGTTGTTTTTTTTAAATCATATTTTTCCTTATTTTATGACCATTTTTGTTTCTTTTGATTCTGTCAATATTATACTGTCTTTGCAGCTATGATAGACCTCTAGAATATCATTATTAATGGATATAGGGATTTGTGTCGTATTCCTATTTGCAATATCAGAAGTGTTCTCAAGCATTCATTATTTAATTCCCATATTCCTTTTAAGTTAATGAAGCCTCTTATTCATTAAGCCTTCATTTCAAGTGGGAAATGAAGGCATAATATTTCTTTCAGTGGCTTCTTCTGATTGCTAATAGAAAAGATTCAAAGCTTTGCTCATTTTCAGTTATGCACTAAACATGCTTACAAACTTTTAAGTCAAATATCTGTGAGTACCAGTCATTGGTGAAATAGCAAGGTATAAATTCCATAAATGAGTCCCATCAATAGGTAATGTACAAAGATAAATTCTCAACCCTAGATCTTGTCTCTGTTACAAACATTGCCACAATAAGATATTTTGTTCTTTTTGAAGCAATGGATTAAGGACATTAATTTTCATGAGCAATGTTGATTTAAAATGGTAGAAAATATTTGTAGCTTGGGTGGTAGATGTTGACAGTGCTTTGTCCTCCAAGCTAGCTGTCTGGCTTTCAAATGTTTAGTCACCAGACTAAGTAACTTTGGTTGAGGTATCTCATTCCAGTTCTCCTCTGCTTTTATTTTGTCTTATGTGATCATGTGGTTGGTTGGTTATGTGGTCAATTAGTCATGTTGTAAGAAGATCCCCTAGTGTTGTGGTTAGCCAGCAGCAGGCATGGATGGCTGAGGAGAGCGAGGACTCAGATGAGGGGCCAGAACCATTAGGGAGTGGACTTCTGCCTTCAGAGATTGTGGGGGCTGGCAGCAGTGATGAGGAGAATCCCAAGGAGCCTGTGCCAAGTGCGCGTGCACGCAGCGCTGCTCGTAGGAAAGCATGGCGACTTGGGAATAAGGCTGCAAGGCAATGGCCTCTCCTTCAAGAAGATAAAAGCCAGCTGTGAATCAGACGTTTTTTGTAGGAAGCAAAAATGTTTTGAAACTCCAGCCTCGTGGATATTGCAGTATCTTAAGTTGGTATTTGAAGACTCTTGTATTGTGAAATATTTCTTATCTGTTATTCTTGGCAATCCTCACACAGTTTTGGCAAGGCTTGTATTTATCAAAGTTAATTACTTTGCAGCAGCCTTTTAACCAGGGATTTGTAAGAAACATTAAAAGGTTTCTGTTCCCTTTGGTTCGTGTTTGTTTTATTGGAAAAGGGTTTGGGTCAGAATACCTAGTGAAGATATGATTGGTGTTGTCTTTGGTTGGTTGCTTGATTGATTTGAGTCCTTACAGGATTGTAGGCTGGTTCCAAATTGATTGAAAAAGTTGATTTAATTTATTCACTACTCTGAGGAATGGGCCAAGTCATGCCTAACCCTAGAAAACTTTTTCTCTGTGTTTAGGGCAAGAACTTCATGAAACACATTTATATTTGAAGGAGGAAAAGCATTTAAAAAGTGATTAAACCCAATAATACTATTTATTAGTATCCTTTAATTTACATTGTTTATTTCAGTATTGTTGAGTTAATCTTGACTGGGCCTTCATCCTTCAATTTTTGGTCTGACCAGCCTTAACAATGATTTATCATTGATAAAAGGAAGGTATGAATAAGCCCACTTCAGGAAGGAGTGTTATCTGACAATATTGAGAATATAGCTTGACATCATCATGATATTACTATCTACACTAAGCTTTAGATTTATGTGTCACTTCCTGCAAATAGAAAACTGATGTAATCTTCAGCAGTTTGGCATTTCTCTTACAAGTAACTTTGTGCATTTTAAAAAAAGAATTTGCTTTTAAGTTATTAGTATATTTCTTTGCAACTATCTAAGCAATCAGGAGAAAAGCAAGAACTGCCCAACTGTGCTTCAAAGTTTGTCCAATTTGGAGTCATTCTACTGCGGTCAGACAGATGTTGACTACATTACATTGGAAGAGATTGCGCTGATGTAAATGTAAATATGTAGATACCATGGTCCATGGACCACAGGCTGAGAACCAATGGTATAGAGCATAGTCTATTGTGAAGGATGATTTCTTGCTTTACTTTTAACCATATCAGAAGAATTAAATTTTAATTGGCAGTAAACTATACCTATTGCTTCATCAATCACCTATAGTATGTTTATTTTTTTTTCATGCAGAGACAAAAAAAACTTTCAGTATTAGCATCCTTCTTACCTTTTCTTTTGCATTTCAAGATTGAGAGGTTTTCTATCTGCCCATATTTACTTTTATGTAGGGCTCTTGCCATTGCTTGCTACTAAGTAGCATCCCTATGTGCTTTCTTTCTTTTCATCTGGATACAAGTAAAACAATTTGTCTGATGTTTTATCAGAAGAAATAACTAGGCAAGGATGGGAATCAAATATCTTTGGTAACTTTGCCTATCTAGGAATGCCTACATTTTAATTTTGCTTTAATTATCACTATATCATCAAGATCAAAGATGTCAGATCAATTAAATAGAAGCTTTCTCTATCTCCATTGCAGATTTCAGCATCAGTTTTCAAAATGGTAATTAAAAAAAAAAGAACCTCTAATGAAAACATTTGGCATCCCTGTAGCATTTTTAATTGCTTTCAAAGGACTAAATAAACAAATAACTTTCCTGCACTTTTTCCAACATAAAAGGAATTCTCATTTTCAAGAAGACAAGCAGGTAAAAAATAATTGGGTGCTACTTGCAGAATGATGCTGATTTAGATCAGTTTACATTTTAATATGCCATGAGAAATAATGATGGGATCAGAATTTGGAAAGCACCAGTCTCTTCTCTTCCCTGAATAGAGGTATTATGGCAAATCATCTTTTAAAAAAACTAGAATTCTAGAGAGAAAACAAGGAACCATGTCATTTAAAACATTGCAACTCCTTCATATAATGTGTTACTCAGGCAACTATTTTGCTAATCAGTTTAGTTCCAGGGGAATTGTTATCCATTTTCACTTATGGTATATTATAGTTCTCCCAATATAAAAAAAAGCAAGCTATAATAAGTGCTCTGTCAGATTAGTAAATTGGACTCATAACTTTTATGAGGAATAATAAATGAAGTGAATGGAGGCACTTAGTTGATGGGTTGAGAGCTACCAACACAAGATTTTGATTTTGTTGTGTTAAAATCAGAAATCATGATTCTCTCATTTCTTCAATGGCAGTTGAACTTTTTTTTTAAAAAAAGCACTTCCCTTGGAAAGGACATACCTTAATATCAATTCTGCTCACTTATAGAAATTATAGAATTAGTTATGTCAAGTTCCAATATGATATTCATTTCTTTACTTCATTTCATAACAGATTAGCATTGACTAATCTGGAAAGAAACTTGATATGAGCGTGCCATGTTTAGCAGGATCCTTGTGTGTTTTCTACTATAAAGTTTTGCTGTTTGTTGATTTCAATGTAGATTTTAGTCCTATTTATTTATTGACAAAATAAGTGAGCCCATTAAAAAAATCAACATGTTTAATGTGCAATCTGCATTTGTTTCAGCCCAGTCTTTCTTTGTTACTAGAGACAATGCCATTCAAACTTTCACTTCTTGAATCTCATCCATAGTTCTGTCAAAGAACCCGAGTCATACAGAACAGAAATGAAAAACCCATCGCTTTTCCAATTTAGACTTATATGTTTCAATCTCATTATTATCTTTATTAGTAACACGAAATGGCAAATGTTAAATGTTTTATGAAAAAATCAATAATAATGACTTTTTACTATTTTAACAAAAGCACAACTAATTATATTCATTGAGAAGATACAATGATATTTGAAATTTACAAGTAAAAAATCTGTAGTTTGTATCTCAGTCAAAATGAAGTCAAATATCTCCTTACACTGGAGTACCAGAATGCTGTAATGTCTCAGCCAAAGCAAATATTTTTTTACCTTTAATCTGGCAGTTTTACAAATGATTGTGTGTTCTTAATGGCCAACAGCTTCTTGCTCTGTTTTGAGTCACTTGCAAATACATCATAACTCAAGTATCACCTTTCTTAGTTTTTAGACCATCTCAATTCGTTTTGTCTTTCATAGTGCCACAGCTGCAATTCTAATAATAAAACCAAACTGCCTTGACTAGGTAAGGATTGGTATCTCACTTCTACATTGCTGTCTTTCTGTATGCTCTTTTGTCTTAGAATAGAATAACAGAGTTGGGAGGTCTTCTAGTCCAACCCCCTGCCCAGGCAGGAAACCCTACACCACTTCAGACAAATGGTTATCCAACATCTTTATAAAAACTTTCAGTGTTGGAGAATTCAAAACTTCTGGAGGCAAGTTGTTCCACTGATTAATTGTTCTCACTGTCAGGAAATTCCTCCTTAATTCCAGGTTGCTCCTCTCCTTGATTAGTTTCCACCCATTGCTTCTTGTCCTATCCTCAGGTGCTTTGGAGAATAGCTTGACTCCCTCTTTTTTGTGGCAGCCCCTGAGATATTGGAACACTGCTATCATATCACCCCTAGTCCTTCTTTTCATTAGACTAGACATCTTCAAGTCCTTGTTTGAAGAATGATGCAGCTGACCATATTAACCAATGTGGTATTACAGTAGATGTTCCAATTTTCCCAAATGGTTTTCCCAATGTAGGAGATACTTCATTTTAAGATTGATTCATAGTGGCATTCAGTTCTTCTGTCGATACTATTTTTGAGCTTAATGTCAAGTTTCCATGTAACATACCCATTGAAAGCAGAACTCTGAGGCAAGTAGTTTCCTCAAAGAACAAGTTTATTGGATATATCATATTGGCACAGCTGGTGAGAACCAACTCTAAAAGTTTCCGCAGTTTTCACCCAATTAAAAGAGTAAAAATCCCCCCTCCCAGGCATCTCCAGTCACAATGTCCAATTAATATAGCTGGCAGGCTCCTGTCCTCCTTCAACAGCCACCTGCTATGATGACCTTGGTTCCCACAGGAAAACTTTTTGTTTTGACTGTTAGCCAGGCTATCTACTTCCGCCCTACCTTCCCGCTCTCTGAGGCAGCACAAGATGGCTTCAGCCAAGTTCACTTCAAAGGTTCATTTACTTTGTGGTTATAAAGTGATTGGGATGACCATTTTCAGGATATTTTCCCTTGAGATTTATTTGAAGTATGGAAAGCTGGCCAATATAGAGAAGACATGACATGTACTTGGCTATTATGCTCCTCTCCAGAACAGATCATAATTTAAAGGTGTGCTAAAAGTGCATAATGTGGCCAAGAGATCTGCCTAAACATACATTGTAAAAGAAAATAACAGAAAAAAACTTCAGTGTAATACAGGTATTAACTGCATTTTTTTCTTATGCATAAATGAAAAAATAATGTTATAGAAAAACTTTCCAAATATCAGAGAAGAAAATATGTTTCTAATCAGTAGATTAGAGTTCAGTAAATTACATTTCCATTTTACAATAATATAATTTTCTTTAGTTCTTCCTGAAATAATACGCATAAGAGAGAGGTTTAGAAATTAAATTATTCACTAGATATTGGCAAACATCTGATTTTAATTCCCTTATCTTGCTTATACGCAGCTGCTATACAGTTGACCTTAAACCCTTTTAGGTTCTTTCAAAGTAATATGAAGCACATATGAGTAATATGAACGCAAATGCTGGAAATATGTATTTATGCAAAATTTCCTTTAATTTTCTGTCTGATGATTGCCTGTCTCTGCAAAATGCTGAGTTGTTTGGGAAAGTCTTCTGTCTCCATCTATCTTCTTGTCAAGAGTGGCATAGCTGCTTCAGTGCACTGTGATTCAAAACAAGATTTTAAATTGCAGACATTGTTCTTATTGTTTTCCTAAGAGCTGCTAAATGAAATCTGAAGAATGGGCGGGGGGGAATCTGTTTTTTCATTAATCTCATCTCCACAGAAAGGAAAATGAATAAGAAATAGTGGATGCCATACTGTATCCATGTATCTTCTTGTTATTGTTGTGCCGTATCTGTCATCAGACGTTGGTGATCATGTTGGCGATCCTATTTTTATCAACAACCACACAAAAAAGTGCTATTGAGTTTTGTCCAAACCAGTCCCTTAGATCAGAGATCTCAAAACTTGGCAACTTTAAGACATGTGGACTTCAAGTCCAAGAATTCTCCAGCTTGCATAGCTGGCTGGAGAATTCTGGGAGTTGAAGCTCACAAGTCTTAAAGTTGCCAGGTTTGGGGGGCCCTGCCTTAGATAAAAAAATGTAAAGAGCTCTCCAAACAATGGTTCCTAGAAAGGCGGATACCCAAGTCAGACAGTAAGTACATCTGCCCACTTGTATTATGATTTGACTTCCATTTTGGGGGCGATTTCTTCCATTACCTGGATACCCCATTTCAATTATGAGGACTGGTAAACCTGGGGGCTACCCCTTTCCTTGGAAAGCAGATCATTTGATACATTAAGGGCATATTGTAGACAAACGCATGGGTTCATTCCTGTGATGACTAAAACCATAATGATCAGAGCTACACCTTTTTTATTTATTCTAAACAATTCCTCTATGTTCCATGTGGGTTTCTAGGTTGAGTTTTTGCTTGGCAAAATGCTAGTCACCTGATTTGGAAGTCACAGCAAAACATCCCCATTAGAGATCCATGGTGGAATGATCTGTGATCCTCCTGAGGTGGGTAAAATGAGGACCCAGATTGTTGGGGGGCAATATGCTGACTCTGTAAACCACTTAGAGAGGGCTGTAAAGTAGTGTGAAGTGGCATATAAGTCTAAGTGCTATTGCTGTTTCCTTAAACTGCTGCTTAAGACAACCCATCTTAGTCTTTAAAAAATGCTGATCTGAGCAAAGGAAGACCTACTCTGATGAAATCAGGAAAAAAATGCTTCCCATTTTCAGACACATGTCCAGTCTATTTTCAGAGATGTAGGCAAACAACTTGTGTCCAGCCCTTTAAATATGAAGAACAAGTTGAATGATTACATAAACCTGATAATGATTTCTACTGGCACTAGTCTGAAACAAAATGAAGACATGCTAGGATTTACATTTTGTGATTTTCAATTAGGAAGCCAATGGAATTTCATTCTACTGAAACTCATTTGGTGTGTGCCTGATTTATTTTTAATGGAAAGATCAGGCAAGCTTGGTTTATTTAAGCAAGATTACATTGGATATGTTTAATTTCCCCCTTTTAAATAATCTTATTTTTCCTTACCAGTAATACACTAATTTCATCTGATAACTCTGATTCATAGGGTAATAGCTCAAAGCCAGGAGGTCTGAAGTTTTTCTTCTATCAATAAAGCAATCAATTGCACATTAGATAATTTTTCATTCACTGCTTAGTTTGGAAAAAAAAACAACATTCTATATTAGCTTGTGTTCAATTCCAAATACATATTTACTTGCAATGTGGTTCCTCTTCTTATAACCAAAATTGAGCCCAAAATTTCTATTGGTAAGTGAAACATTTGTTAACTGAATTTTGTTCTATTTTGTGACCTATCTAAGTGAATTACTGCAGCTATTAAATTAGTAACATGGTTGTTAAGTGAATCTTGCTTCCCCATTGACTTTGTTTTTAAGAGCAAAGGTTGCAAAAGGGGATCAAATGACCCTGGGACACTGTCATAAATATGAGTCAGTTGCCAAGTGTCTGAATTTTGATCACATGACCATGGGGATAAGTGTGAAAAACAGTCTTCAGTTACTTTTTTCAGTGTCGTTGTAACTTTGAACAGTCACTAAATGAATTGTTGTAAATTAAGGATTACCTGTATTAGTAATACAAGCAAGAGTGGTACTTCCCAAAGGTGCTTTTCCAAAAGGCAATTGCACTTTGTTTTTCATTGAAGATGTTTCTTCTTTCATCCAAGAAGTTTCTTCAGTTCTGACTGATTTACTGACCATTCCTTCAGAACTGAAGTAGCTTCTTGGATGAAAGGAAAAATATCTTCAAGGAAAAACAAAGTCCAGTTGCCTTTTGAAAAAGCACCTTTGGGGGACAATCATGACCTGGATATCTAAGAATCTCCATAGACTAGAGTATTGCTTGTTAGATTTAGATACCAGTTTTCATACAAGGCAACAAGCATAACACTCCCACTTTCCACTTTTTCTTGTAAGAATCCTGAAAAAATTTGGATAAGAGAAAATGAGTGGCCCAAAGTGAGATTCTCTGGCTGATGATGGATTTGAACCTTGGTGTGTCTAGTTTCATATCTTTAGTACTAGCTACTATGCTCTCATTAGCTGGATAAAAAGCCCTTACTATGAATAATTATTTTATTCATTCACTCCATTTATAATCCACATTTCCACACATACAGTAAGCATTCAGATAAGAATAGACAAATGGCTCAGATAGGGCTTTGTTCAATTGTTGCAGGCATTTCACACATTCATTTATATTATGGAAACGCCTGTATTTGCATTATTGTGTGGAGTTTACCATTTATATAGGATTTTTTTTTTACACCACATAGCTTGTTAGGAAGATCCCACCTATTTTGTTACAAAGATAACTTGATGTTGAAAAGAGAGCTTTTTTCTAGCTTGACAAAGGAACTGGAAAAACTCATCCATTATAGATATTGATGTTGAGAGTCAGTTTGGTATAGTGCTAAAAATACTATCCTAGAAACTAAGGGAATATGTGTTCCGGAGTTTCATTTTGCCATGAAAGCCAGCTTGGTGATTTTGGGCTAATAACTCTCATTCTAATCCATCTCAAAGGATTGTTGTTGAAGAAAACATTAGGAGGCAAATATATGAGACATCTCTCTCTCTCCCTCCCTCCCTCCCTCCCCCCTCTCTCCCTCTCTCTCTCCCCCTTTCCCCCCTCTCTCTCTGTCATACACACACACACACACACACACTCCTGCCTCCTAATGTTTTCCTCAACAACAATCCTTTGAGATGGATTGGGATGAAAGTTACTATATATGCTTATTCTGTCTTGGGTTGATGTGTCTCTCTCTGTATGTAACTATATATTTGAGAGATGAGGAGTAAAAATATAATAATTAGCATGAAAATATGCCAAGTACTGTGATAGCAAATATAAGCACCAGCTCACCTGCTGAAGAAACAAACCAACTAATGTACAGTTCGATTGCAGTTGCAACTGAATACCTGGATGTATAATCAAACACAAAAAATACAAGAAAAAAAAGCAACACTTCACCATCAAAATCAAAAATCAGGTTGGAAAATAAGACAGCATTCTAAATTCAGATGCAAATAAGCTAGAACAGGTGAAACAAAAATTCTGAAGAACAAGAAGACCAAAGAAACAAGAAATTATCATCTAGAAATAAGAAAGCATTGGAACTAATAATACAACAACTAACAGCCAAGCTATAGCCAAGAAGATCAACAGATGCAAAGCTTGAATTGCATGCTGGGGTAGAATCTCCAATTTCAGTTGAATTAGAAATGTTTCTACCAATTTATTAATGCAGGCTGTATTGAACCAATCAACACCTGAAGAAGAAAAATGCAGTTCCGAATGCAGCTATGGGACAATGCAAAGAAATGCAATAAGAATGCAGCATGGATAAAAGAGATGGTGTCATGCCCGCATTGGAGTCTGACCCTGAGGAGGAAGAAGAACAGCTGACAGGGAGCAGAGGAGTGGTTCCATTGGCTGTGAAAGAAACTGGGGAAGGGCAAAGACAGGCTGGGAAGAGCAGAAGAGAGGTAGAATAAGGGAAGGGGGTTCAGAGGAAGACCAAGGCCCACCCTCTTTTCATCCTAGGGCATGCAGGGAAGAATGGAGAAGAGAGCAACTTGGGTTGCGTGGCTTACAAGGAAGGAAAGGACCCTGATTCCTTCACAAGGCACACCTGGGAAGGGAGTTTAAAGGAGAGGCAGTTGCAAGCTGTGTTTGCTGGGAAAAAATGTTTATCTAAATGTTTATCTAAATGTTGACTGCTGCTCCTCCCAACTGGTTTGATTTACTGCCGTGTTACTTCACTTCTGGAACTCCTTATCATGCCCTGCTGGATTTATTGCCTTATCTTGCTTTGTTGGATTTATAGTTTAAAATTTTCTGTTTACTATGTTTTGGACTAGGATATCTGCAGCCAAAGGTTCCTGGGACAATTTTTCTGTTGCAGGTTCCTGGGAGAGTTTTTCTCCAAACCAGAAGGTAACCAGGATATTGGGCACAAAGTTGGAGCTAATAAAGGGACCTCTACTTATTATCTGACTTTGTGCCATGCCCTGGGTCATCACAGATAAATACAAATTAAAAAAAGAAACTGAAATGAAAAAACTTGCAATAGCAGCAGAAATGATGAAGAAAAGGGCACAGGAGAGCAAGAATTGGTTGGTACCAAGTAAAGATGAAACACATGGTTTTTGGCTGACCCATCTGACTGATCTACAACCACTCACTGGAGGGCAGTTTAAAAACATACCACATGGAAGTGAAATTCAAGATTGATTCACTTCTGGCAAAACCTGCCTATAATGAAAGATTGAACAAGCAGGGCAGCATCAGGCAACTTCTGGCTAATTACTGTACCTGCTTATCAACAACTGTCAAATTACTTATTGTTGTGGATTTTATACATGGTCTAAATATACTAAAATTACAGTCCAATAAAAAAACATAACAAATAGAAATATTCTTTTCTTTTTTCTGCCTGATACGTTCTGGATGATTTCCAAAGTCCAGATAGTCTGTCAAAGAAAGAGCGTGGTTTAATTTTCATAATTTGCCAAATATCTCAGTGAAGGGATTTATCAGTGCTTCCTGCAGCAAGAGGGGAACAAGGATTCCTGCTCAGCTGAACAATCCCCTCCATTTTATTTATTTATATTTATTTATTTATTTGATTTGTCAATTGCTTACAAGATAATAGGAATAAGTATAAACATGAGTAAGAATACAGGAAATAGGTACTAATAAATGGAGACAATAGGACAGGGACAATAGGCACAATTGTGCACTTATGCACGCCCCTTACAGACCTCTTTGGAATGGGGTGAGGTCAATAGTGGATAGTTTGAGGTTAAAGGAGTGGGGGTTAGAGGATGTAACAATAGAGACAGGTAGTGCATTCCAGGCATTGACCACTCTGTTGCTGAAGTCGTACTTTCTGCAATCAATTTTGGAGCGGTTTACATTGAGTTTGTATCTGTTGTATGGTCTTGTATTGTTGTGGATTAAGCTGAAGTAGTCATTGATTGGTAGGACATTGTAGTAGATAATTTTGTGTATTACACTTAAGTCCAACCATAGGCAGTATAGTTCTAGGTTGTCCAAGCCCAAAATTTCAAGTTTGATGATTCTGTTGTGAGCAGTGTAGTACTCTTCTTGTGAAATACCTCTGGACTTGCTCAATTGTATTAATGTCCGATATACAGTGCAGATTCCACACAGATGAGTTGTATTCAAGTATTAGTCTAGCGAAGGTTTTGTATGCCCTAGTTAGCAATTCAATATTACCGGAGAAGAACCTTTGTAGATTAGATTTACAACTCTTAATGCCTTTTTGGCAATGCTTGGGCACTTAAGTCATTTGATATGAGTACTCCAAGGTCCTTGACATGGTTGTCAACCTGGTCATATCCGCCTAGCTTGTACTTGGTCTACTGATTTTTTTTACCAATGTGTAGGACAAAGCATTTGTTGGTCGAGATTTGGAGTTGGAGTTTGACCATTTAGACACATAATCAAGGTTGCTTTGAAGGACAGTAGCATTGTCGATGTGTTGAATAGTTTTATGTCACCCACAAAGAGGACGCAGTTGCTTATAAGGTGACCACAAAGGTCATTTATATAGAGTATAAAGAGTGTGGGTTCTAGAATGCTGCCTTGGGGGGTGCAGCTGTTAACTGGAGCAAGGTTTGATATTGCGCTCCCTATTTTTACTATTTGTTGCCTGTTTGACAGGAACGCAGTAATCCACTTATGAAGGGAACTAGAAATGCTGTAAGAGTTTAGTTTTAACAGTAGTTTGTTATGTACCACTGAATCAAAGGCTTTGCAGAACTCTATGTAAATTGCATCTATTGCTTTACCCTGGTTGAGTAGAGTAGTCCATATGTTTCTACAGTGTAGAAGTTGTAGATTGCAGGACATTTTTTTTCTGAAACCAAATTGTTTTTGGGAAGGTAGGTTGTTTGACTTTAAATGGAGAATAATGGATTGCTTAATGATTGATTCCATGATTTTGCACGTGACGTGACACAGTGAGATTGGTCTGTAGTTTTCAACCAGATTGGTTTTCTCTATCTATATTTTCTTTTCTCTATCCTCCTCATTTTCTTTTCTCTAGTCTCTATCCTCTAATTTACAGCTAAAGTTTACAGTTTTCCTTTCCCCTTTCTTCTGCTTAGTTCAAGCTAAACTAGCAGACAAAAGCAGGTTTAACTCTAATTTTTCCTAATTGGTCCATAAACCAATTGAGCTCTACTCCATGTGACCTTTCTTAAGTTTTCACTAGGAGTTCAGCCTCTTAACACCTCCCTGAAGTTACCACCTCACTATTCTCTTCATCTCCTTCCTTTAGGGATTGTTTCCAGTTCTATGTTTAGATCACCCCTAAAGGTCATCCCCATGCTATAATAAAAACTACACAAAGTTGTCTTATTAGACTTTTTTAAGCCTCATAAGGTTCTCACAGTCTCATTTCCAGTCCAATGCAGAAGCAGACACTTTTTAAGATGTTCCAGCGTGTTTGTGGATATTCTCAATCATCTATGTCATAGTTGTCTCAAAGGTGCTTTTTTAAAAGGCAACTGGATTGTTTTTTTTTCCCTTAAGGAAGAAGAAGAAATTTCACTTCTCATCCAAGAAGCTTCATGTTCAAGTGTTCCAGTGTTAAAATTCTCCCTTTCCCACCTTTTTAGTTAAACTCTAATAAATACCAACATTATGTTTATTGCCTTGCTGTAATACTTTTTTTACATTTATTGTAGACCACTAATTTCCTTTTTCAGTAATAGCCTTAGTTCATGACTGATTTGAATTCTACTGTTGTGTGTTTTGTATGTAATAAATACTGTAATATTTATTATTTATTAATACTTCTATTAAAAAAACATAAGTGACTGGTTATCTGAACTTGATCTCTGATCTTTGGGATCTTTCAATATTTTTTTTATGCGCCCACCATTCAACATTATGAAATCATATGTGTGCTCAATTTACAAACATGCAATGCACATCTATGAATGTAAATGAACATACTTATAAGATACATTTTTCTCTATCTGCAAACAATGTGGCCTTATACAGAAATTAGGAGATGGTGAGTTCTAGCCCTACTTTAGACAAAAAGGCAGGTGGGTTACTTTGGGCCATGTACTCTTGACCCAATTCATGTCACAGAATTATTGTTGGGGAAAATGGGAGGAGGAACGAGTATTAAGCATCTTTGCCACCTTGAGTTATTTATAAAAATAATAAAGGAGAGAGAATAAATAAAATATAATGTGGATTTATATGTATTTTTCTCTTGTGTGGAAGGGTAGTCTAGAGGTGAAGATTCTTGACTCTCACTCAGAAGTTGAAAATTCAATCCTAAGCAAGAACAGATGTTTTTCTACCTTATCAGGGCACACAGAGAAAATATCTGCTGTGAACTCCACATAGACATCAGGAAGGGTATCTGGCCAGTAAATTTATTTATTATTTATTTATTTGTCAATAGTTTACAAGATAATAAACATAAGTATAAATACAGGAAATGGGTACGAATAATTGGGGACAATAGGACAGGGATGGTAGCACCAGGGGTGGGATTCTATAGGTTCTCACCTATTCGCTAGAACTGGTTGTTAACTTTCTAAGCAGTTTGGAGAACCAGTTGTTGGAAGATATCTCCTTTTGTTTTTTCCCACCCTTCTTACATTCTTGGTGGACAGCCTAGACTTACTGTCTCCGAAGGAGGTTTTTTTCCCTTGGCTGATACTTTCTTAAAGGGGAAGTGTTGTTTTAAGCTTTTTACACTGCTGTTGGGAGGAAATACTCCTGTTGGAGTTGGTACTTTGAAGAAATAATTGAATAATGAAGCAGAGCTGCCAAAAAGAAGCTTTTAATGACAAGGAACCAATCTGAATGACATTCAGCATGGCTTCTTGGCTAGCTAGAAAGATTGACATTCAAATATGAGTTTACATACTCTTTTTGAGTTTTGGTCTAAAACTGGTGACCATTCAAAGTTACAATGGCCCTGAAAAAAGTGACTTATGACCATTTTTCACACGACTGTTGCAGCATCCCCACTGTCATGAGAGGCCAGGTGAGGAGAAGCACCCCTTGATGTGAGTGACATCGAGTTGGCCACGCCCACCCAGTCACATGACCAGCAAGCCACATCCACCAACTAAGCCATGTCCACAGAACCAGTTGTTAAAAAAATTGAATCCCATCCCTGGTAGGCACGATTGTGCACTTATGCACACCCCTTAAATGCTCACCTACACTCAGTTGCCCCAACTCTGCCCCATTAAAAGGGATTACAGGGTCATAAGAAGAAAAATATGTGCATCTTTCTCTTATTTGTCCAGTTCTATATACAATTTTAGCTATAAACTGCATGGACAAATTCAGCAAAGGCAAATCACACTTGGGAAAAAGTTTAACAGCTGCAAAATTAGAAGTATCCCACTAAAAATGAGGACTTTTGTATTTAGAAACAAAAATTGCTATTCCATCTGAAAAAAACAAGTTGCCTGGAATCTACAATACAACAAATAAGCAACAACTACTTCAGGTTAAAGAACTCTAAAAGGTCCAGGTACTGACTGTCAGAATTTTTAACGTAAGCGAAAAGCATACATTTTGTCAATACTTTACCCACATCAAGGAGATTGTGAAATGAAATATTCAATAAATGCCAGAGCCCCTAATCTAAAAAAACAAAATAGAGGTGAATAGTCTATTAAGCCCTCCTTTTCTTCACTTTTCATTTCAACAACCATGTCAGTGTTTTTCACTTTTAAGTATTTTGGTGGAAGGAAAGACAAGCAAGTTGATCATAAAGTGAATTAAACCTGAATGTTGTTCTTGAATAGCCATTTTTTTTCTATTCCCCCTGCCCCCCCCCAAGCACACATTTTGGTATTTTGTTAGCAATAAGTGCATTTCTCAGCAGGCTACATGAATTATTGCATATCCATTATTACTTAATGATGTTAGCATTTAAGGGTTGACTGGCAACATGAAATAAACATTGCCAATCAAATAATAGAGCTGGAGCTTTGTTATCATCTGACATTATCTTTCAAATCGAGGATAAATGGGATTCTGAGAATGGAATAATAAGACATTGAACAATTGACTTCTTTTTTTTTTAAATAAAGTTTTATTTGGGTTTTCACACATACAAAATACAAGTAAAACATCTTTTTTGAAAATAGCATGGTCCCGGGTTGAACTTCTTTATACAGACACAAAACTCAATTTCATGCTCCTTTTTGTATTCTATTCCATATCTTATACTATTTTACATTTTCTATATAGTTTTTCCCCTCTTTTAATTTTCTCCATTTTATTTTGATTATCTCATCTCAATTCAAATCATTATATTTATACTTTTGCCTGTTCTGTTTCAATTTCATATTATCTTTTCTCATTAAGCAATTTTTTTCCTATAGTTACTAATTGGAGTATGACACCTTTATATCTTTTAATTACATCCATTCAACTCTTATTTAAACTTCAATATATACCTTAAGTTTATGACCTTCAATATAATACATAATACATAACTTCCAATCGAATTCTGCTTGGCACATTCTTATAATACACGCTATATTCTTTAAAAAGAAAAAAGAAAGATTGTAAATATATGTAATTATAAACCCTCATTCCATTCCAGTTCAATTCTATCATTAATAATCATTAAATCATAACATCTTTAACACTTCTTTTCAATTAAATATCATACTTCCTTAAAAACACATATAATCTCCATAATTAATTTTTCCCTTATTTCTCTTCACATATGTTTTATAAATCATTAAATATACCTTTTGTTACATTTATTATATGTAACAAAACTTCTTATAAGTTCATATAACTTCTTATATGTACCCATTTCATGTATTCACAACTATGTATACACTTATACTTATTATCTTGTAAACAATTGGCAAATCAAATCAAATAAATAAATAAATAAATATTTATTGACAAGCATTCCACTGAATTACGATAACTATTTTATCAGACATTTTAATCATACATTGTTTCATATTTTCTAAAATTATTTCTGCTTCTAATATAACCATACTATCTTATGTAGCTTTGCAGAATCCCTTTTTCCATTAAGTTTTCACTCATGATCTCTAAATAGGCCCTGTTTCTCTATATTTTGCTTCTGTCCTTTATAACTTCTTTTCCTTTCTTTCTTCCCTCTCATCTTCTACCTCCCCTTTTTACCCCCTTGTCTCTCTAGTTCTAATTCTCTCTTCTGCATTTCCCTCTTCTGTTGCTTTCTGATTTTATATTTTAAACATCTTAAAAATCTTTTTAGGGAACAATGTTATTGTTTTTTAACAGTTTCAATTCCAGGGTACCTTATTTGTTGCTTTTGCTGTTTGACCTGGTCAACCAAAACTTTCTCTTCTTATCTTCCTCCTGCACATTCTTTTCCGGTCGAGTTCTTCTTTGTGGTGGCCATTTCTCACCACCGCTGCAACCGCCTTCAGGAAAGGGAGTAATGGCCAGCTGGGGAGGAGAGATGCAGATCTCCTCAACCCTGCTGGCAGTCTCCCCCCTCTTCACCACCTCTAAGGGGTGGCTTAGCCCCGAAAACAGCCGGCTCTGGGCGCTTCAGCGGCGAGCACAGATCGAAGCCTCGCAGAGACGAGGTTTCAGTCTGTCGCTGAAGAAGCTCAAGCCAGAAGTCTCAACAATTGACTTCTATCATCATTATATCACAAGTCATAAAATAATAGACATTCAAGTTTCCTCAAGTTTCCATTCTTAATTTTTTAACTGTCAGTTAAGTGTAGTCCTCTGAGGACCGGACAACATTCTGAGACCATGTTTTAGACCAGGGATGTCAAACTCAAGGCCAGGGGCCACCTCCAGCCCACAGGGTGCTTAGATTTGGCCCGTGGGGCCGCCCTGGAAACAGTGAAAGATCGGCCTGTGGTGCCTCTGCCAGTGAAAATGGAGCTCAGGGAGGCTGAGCAAGGATGCTGTTTTCAGCTGCGATGGCCTCCTACAGCCCACTGCCAGTGAAAACAGAGGCCTGGGGAGGCCGCATGTTCCATTTTCATTGTCTGTGGGCTGCAGGAGGCACTGATGGTCAAAAACAGAGCCTCGATGAGTGACATTGAGTTGGCCATGCCCATCATGGCCACATCCCTGACACCAACACCCTGGCCTCCTAAGATCAAACATAACCCTGATGCGGGCATCAATTAAATTGAGTTTGACACCCTGTGTAGACCAACTTTGGTAGTCTAACTTCTTAGAACATATATGACATCTCTTACAAGAATATGAAATAAATGAATTATGACATATTTAGGAGGGAGTAGGTTTGTTTTTTGCCTTCTGCTTTACATTGTTTAGCAACTTAGAGTATATCTTATTTCCTTAATCTAGCTCACTGTGTTGGAGAGGATCCTTTCTGCTCCATGGACTGGCAGTGGCAGAGGTGAGCGGTGGTGGCAGTGCAAGGCGGGCATGCTTTGGCTGGTACTGGTCTGCAAACTGGGAGATGGGAATCCAGCTTTCCCACCCTTGCTAATTGGGTGTATCCAAATTAAAGCATACAGAAGTGATGGGATGTTTTTTTGTCTGTTTTACTTATTTTTATTTAAAGACTTTATATGACTTCCTACTGCAAACCGTAATCTTAATATGTATCAGATCTTTGCTTCAATATCACCTCTTTAAGTAATTAGATACCCTGCCAAGTTTTTTCTAAACATTCAGAATCTGTTTTCTTGTAATTTAAGACCATTGTACTGTAGATACATTTAAAAAAAAAAACCTGACATCATGAGCCCCTGTGCAAAGTTACTTCAGATATTTGAAAAGGGTCATTATATTGTTCTGCAACCTTCATTCTCTCTCTCTTTTTAAAATATGTTTTATTAGTACATTTTTTACATAAACATAAAAATCAATATTTGTCTGGGTACAACTGGTTTTGAATTGAAAAACAACAATAATCATAATGATAATCATGGTATACATATCAATAATAATCACATAATAATAGTAAAATTAGCTTATCCATACTAAAAATAATTCAGTATATAATTAATTGTCCTTTTAACTTTTTTAGTTTATAACTTCTTTTTCTGTTAGTTAGCCATTGGTAAAACAAGTCCCATATTAAGAAGTATTCTGTTTCTTCCTTTTCTTTTCTTTTACGTGTTAACTATCCATCTTTGCACATTCTAATATTTTTTATAACATTCCATCTGCAGGGATCTCTTCATTCTTCCAGTGTTGTGCAAGCACAATTCTTGCTGCTGTAAACACATGTAAAATTAGATATGTATTTCCTTTATTATACTGTTCTGGTAAGATGCCCAACAAAAATATTTCTGGTTTGTGCTCGCTTCGGCAGCACGTATACTAAAATTGGAACGATACAAAGAAGATTAGCATGGCCCCTACGCAAGGATGACGCACAAATTCGTGAAGCGTTCCATAATTTTTTTAAAAAAAATTCTGGTTTAAGATCTATATGTTGCTTTATCATATCTTTTTCTAACCATGTATGCATTTTAGTCCAGTATTTTTTTTTGCCTTTGGACATATCTACTACATATGATAGTACAAACCTGGTATCTGATTACATTTCCAACATTTCTCTGAAAGTCTACAACCTTTATTCTCAAGGCTAAAGATACACAGTGGCCTCTCTTTCTCCCTGGAGAGAGCTGGTGATACCCAGCTTTATATATCTATCCTTGGTGAATGAAGCAATTGCTGCTAAGGTCCTGTCTTTGCATTTGGAGGCTAAAGGTCTGGATGGGGGATAAGAAGCTTCAGCTCAACCTTAACAAGACTGGTACATGAAGGCTCTAGGAACATAACATTTTTGGCCTGAATAGGGTTGCACTGCCCGCCCCAAACAGACCCAGTGCAGTCTGGGGATTCTCCTGGACTCACGCCTCCTCTTAAAGAATAGATGGCCGATGTGACTAGGATGGCCTTTGTGCAACTTTATTTATACACCATTGTGCCCATTCTTGGACCAGGAGGTTTCGCCTATGTCATCCATGGCCTGAGGATTACATGGATTACTATAATATCCTGTCTATGGAGATGCCCTTGAAGAGTACCTAGATGTTTCAGATGGTACAGAATATGGTGGCACAAAGAGTTATTCAGAGTTCTGGATCAGCGGACAATACACCTCTCTTCCATAAGCTGCCAATGTGTTTCTGAGTTTAATTTAAGTGCTAATAATGACTGTGAAGCGCTACCTGGCACACTCCTCTCTGTAGTTACATCCAGCCATCCCATCTGGACCAGCAGGAACAGCAGGGGTGCGATTCAACCAGTATAACAACCGGTTTGGTGAGCGTGCACTTTCAGTGTGTGCACACCAAATGTGCGCTCCACATTTTTAAAAAGCCAATGCTTATCTTCAACTGCAGCTGAATAAAACAGCTGAGGCATGGCAAACCACTCTGCCACATGAATCAACTGTGCTCTAACAAAATGACATAAAGCACAGGAAACAGCAGGGGTGGGTGGCAGAATCCCACCCCTGAGGAACAGGATGGCCTGGTATCATCTAGCAAAGAGTATCATCTGGTAAGATCTAAGGAGAGAGCTCTTTTTTTTTTTTTAATTTGCCTTGACTTGCCTTGACTGATGATTTTAAAATAATTATTTTAGTGATTGAAGATTGTTTGTGTATGGATTTCTTAAATTGTTTTTATTTAATTATTGTTTTTATTTGTTATGATTCTCCCAGAGTCCCTTAGATAGGACAGGCAGCCTTACAAATTGAAACTGACACAGCTTTCAACCTGCAAGATACTTTAACACAATCAACATCTGCCTATGTTTAGTCCTTGAGAAGGATTTCATGGGTGGATAAAAATGCAAAATCCAGGCTAAACATTTGGCTGATCTGCAACCAACCATAATATTTTTTCCATCTTTCTTTTTGGATCCTTCTGTCCCTAGTGTCTGTTTTACACACACACACACATACCCCCCCCCCACCCCACACTCTTTCTACCTCCGTGGCTGTCTCTTTGTGTTTTTCCCCTCCTCCCTTTCTTTTTCTTTGTTTCCCCTCACCACCAAGCTGCCTTTCACAATCTCCTTGCTCAGTGTGTTCATTTAAGCAGAGCAAACATTTAATGAAGTAGGCATATGCATTCACACTGAAAGCAGAAATAGCAGTTGGAAGTCCAGGAAAACTTGAGGCAGTACAAGACAGCTGTATTTCCAGGCCAGTGCCGTTCAAATATACATCGATAGAGACTTCCCCTATCATCCCCAGGAACTGTACTCCAAGATGTGACAGGAAGAGTTAGTTAAACATTTGAGAAATGCATGGCCAAGCCAATGAATTGATAATGGTTGTTAATTTGTAATTTTGTTGTACTTGTGATGCTCATTTGCCCTCATTCAGCAAGTCTAGTATAACTAGGGAAAATGGGATTCTGAATAATCAGGCTTTTCCCATTCATACACTTTTTGATCAATTCTGTGTCACTGGAGGGAATGATTCAGTTTAGAATAGAACTGAAAAAAATGAACACATTGAATGCATTGAGGGGAAAAAGCATATAGCAAAGGAGTGCATAAGAATGTTGTGCAAAGTCCTTGCCTCCTTTGTATTACTTTATGAAGTTCAACAATTTTAGAAAGGAAAAAACAACTCCAAAGACATATTTTATTGGAGGTTTTCTAGTCTAATCGCCTTCTCAGAAAACCTGCTGTCCCACTTTTCAGGAAACCCTATACCATTTCAGACAAATGGTTGTCCAATCTCTTCTTAAAAACTTCCATTCACAATTTCTAGAGGGAAGGTTTTCCACTGGTTAATTATTCTAATTGTTAGGAAATGTATTCTTAATTCTAAGTTGCTTCTCTCCTTGATTAGTTTCCATCCATTGCTTTTTGTCCTGCCTTCAGGTGCTTTGGAGAATAGCTTGACAGGGAGTTTGTGGCAACCCCTGAGATATTGGAACTTGCTATCATGTCACCCCTTGTCCTTCTTTTCATCAAACTAGAGTTGAGTATCAATTCCAGCAACCGTTCTTTATATGTTTTAGCCTCCAATCCTCTAATCATCATTGCTAGTCTTCTTCACTATTTCTAGAGTCTCAACATCTTATTTATATTGTGGCAACCAAAACTGGATGCAGTATTCCAAGTGTGGTCTTACCAAGGGTATTAAAGTGGTATTAACACTTCATGTGATCTTGATTCTATTAAGGAAAGATGGATGGATGGATGGAAGGAAGGAAGGAAGGAGTTAATTGGACATCATTTTTAGTTATTGATCTTTACCCAATAATTTGTAAAATAATTGAACCATATTTGCTATTTACCAAGTCACCCAGGTGTGATCATTCGGTGCAGTGTTAAATCATACTGTCCTGCATATCAAATTCATTTTATGGGCAAAACATTGCTGGAAACAAAAGTGTTAATATTGCCTTAACTCAGTGACTCGTGCTTGTCACAGGATTGTTGTTTGTTGGATGTTAGAAGTCCTCCCCCATTCCTATCCCTTGCAACAGATCAGTTCAAAGAAACAATTTAAATTTGAATCATTGAAGTCATAATTCTATAATCTCCTGATATCCAATTTAAGATAACATTCTGCAGTATGTGCAGAATGGATACCAGGGGTCAGCTATGGCAGGAGCTGTGATTGAAACCAATAAAAAGAGGATGAAAGATTTATTCACAGATAAGTCACTTGCCTTCAGAATAAAATTATTCAACCCTTTATCTGTTGAAGTGGGAATGGATTTCATAGATGAGAGATTAAGATGTGATTTGTCACACTGTTAACAGTTTCAATGCAGGCTTGTTCCATCCCAGTTGCATAACATTACTTTTTAGAGCTAAATCTTTCTGAGGAATTTACAGTTGTTCAAGAGAATGTAATTAAAAACATGGACTGTATAATTCACTATCACTTGTCATTTCTTAACATTCCCTTAATTATCTATCATGTAAATTGTGTTTCAAAATTTGGTACCAGTGAAGTAATTATAAATACTCAACAAGAACTCGCAGAGCTTGCCATAATAATGCAGAATTTAGAGGAACCTTTTTTCTCCAATTAATGCTACATTTTAGATATGGCTAAACTAAACTATAGAGGTCCCGAACTTAATTTCCATTCCAAGCCTAATGTACTACATTTCTATTATTTCATTCCAGCTGTCACAGAGAATGTATCCCAACAATTAGGCACGTATGGAATGTGATAGAATATAATAAGCTAGATTCCCAGGAGGGAGGGGTGCATTCCAGGAAAATAAGAGGCAACTCAGTCAAGATATTTCCACATAGTTCTACTATCTATTATCTATATCCACCATATTCTCAGTTCAGAGTATATGGTAGATATAGATGTTAGGGTTCCGAGTAACCCATGGAAAGCAGAATTCCGAGGCTGGTAGATTCCCCAAAGAAAATGTTTATTGGATACATCATATCAGCACAGCCAGTGGAAACCAACTCTAAAGATTCCCACAGTTTTCACCTAATTAAAAGAGTAAAACTCCCCTCCCACAGGTGTCACCAGTCACATTGTTCATTGAATATAGCTGGCAGGCTCCTCTTCTCCTTCACCAGCCACCTGTTATGATGACCTTGGTTCCCACAGGAAAACTTTTTGTTTTGACTGTTATCTTCCCCCTCCCTTCCCTCTCTCAGGCTTTGTGGCAGCTATGAGGCAGCACAACATGGCTTCCACCAGAATCGCTTCAGAGTTGACAATAGATAGTAGAATGCTTCAATTTGACAAACAATCTATAGATGGGCAACAATAAAGAACTGAGCTTGAAAAAAATCACCACATGTCTTTCTTTGTTTTAGGCCCTGACATCAATCTTGCCAAATCTAGATCTACCATATATTCTGATAACTCTTGGGGAATGATTGTCTTCACCCTCTTTCTCTCACCCAAAATAACTGAACTAAGCTGTCTCTTATACCTCTGAAATGCATCTCCTCCTTCCTGGGAAGCCAGCCTACAACATTTTATCACATGTGGACATTTCAAATCTTACCTCCCCCACAAAAGAATGGCAACAGACATGGAACACTGGATTTAGCAATACTGCAATTAACAGACTGGAGTTTGATAATCTCTGCTATCTTTCTTCTTATTATCATCATGTGACCCTGACCTCAAATTGCTAGGTTATGCTCTTTTGCTTGGGTGCCCTTGGCACATATTGACTTCTAATGTAGGGTTATGCAGAACTTCACATAGATGCTTTACCTAGAACAGGAAAGGGAAACTGTGGCCCTTTAATGACTTTTAGACTTCAAGTGTTCTTCAAGTACAACTCTTCAATTCTCATGATTTTTATTAAGAATAAAAAAATAAGATTTTTAAAAAGAATTCTTATGACAATTCTTATAACTTGTGGACTTCAAGTCTTGTAGAATTGAAATCCACAAGTCATAAAGGGGCTATAGTTCCCACTTCTGACCTACAGGGTCTCTTCAGAATCCTCTTCTACTTGTGGATGGCGTAATTCTATTGCTATTATACAATAAATAATGGTGCAAAGAGATTGGATTTATTTGTTTGCTTATTTTGTTTCCTTCATGGATATGTGCAGACTGAAAAGCTAATATAATAAAGCATCTTTATAAACAAACAAACAAACAAATAAGAAAGACAACTCCTTTTAGTTTTATTTTAGACAGGCAACAAATCTCACTGAACATTTCTAACTTCTAAAGTCCAGATTTTATTCAATCTGCATGAGCTTTTAGATGTGTGAAGCAATGTGGAATAAGTCCATTGCCCTATCCCCAATTTTAGGTGACCCTTCGCTCACCTTACACACTGTTAAACATGTGCAGCTTTTTCATGCAGTTTTTGGAGACCCCATTGAAGATGAGGTTCCCAATAATCAAAGGAGATCCAATGCTATATATGTATTTTCAGATGCATGAGAACATTTTTTCTGTACAGAAAATCATATTTAAAAAAAAACACCATCTCTTACCTTGGCTGGCTGAGACTTCTGAGTGTGGAAGTCCAGAATATCCTTCAATACCAGATTACTTATCATGCCTCTGTTCAGATAGCCTTGGCTTGACTACAGTAGGGATGATTCTCTTCTCCATTCCATTTCATCATCATTATCATCTTTTAGTGACCCCATAATCCCTTGCAGGGTAGAGTCTGGGCAACAGAGTGGAGCTGAGTGGCCGGATGCCCTTCCTGTTGCCAATGCAGAGTCATATTCGGCAGATATATTCTCATCATGCCCAGAGAGAAAAATATCTGCCTCGACCTAGGATCAAACTCACAGGAGAGATTGTGAGGTGAGAGCTCCACCTCTAGGCCACTGCATCACTCCCTTCTCCATTCCATTTGTTTCTATCAAAAACAGACTCCCATTTATAAGGATAAAATGGTGAGCAAATTTTCTTTTGAAGCTCCATGAAATTTCTCATGTGTCTTTTATTGCAGTACTTATGCAATATGCAAAAACTTTACAAAAATGTTTCTCTTCTGTTAATCATTTAATTATTTTTCTAAACCCAAAAAGAGGAAAGTAATTCTTATAATTAAACACAAGTATTTAACCATTCTCTTTAGGGAGGATTTATAGTTAGATCTAAGGCTGAAGTAACAGGCAGTTTCTTTGCCTAGATAGCAACAACACTTAAACTTCTATATCATCCCATAGTACTTTACAGCACTTTCTGAGTGGCTTACAAATGGTAGCATATTTCCTCCAACAATCTGGGTCCTCATTTTACCAACCTCAGAAGGATGGAAGGCTGAGTCAACCTTGTGCCTCTCAGAATTGAACTCCTGGCTGCGGGAAGAGTTTGTCTGCAATACTGCATTCTAACCATTGTGCCACCAGAGGTGTAAAGCTGTGGCTTAAAACGTGGTATACTTTCTATAAGAGATACAGTTTGTCAGCTAAAAACCCTTTGGCTACCAAGCAGTCTCTGTGAGAAAAATACATAGGCACAGTCCACCTCTTCCTAAAATCTGCAATACTTTTTCCAATTTATACAGCATTACGGGAAAATTGAATATTCCACATTTTGTAGCTGCTAAATTTTGGGGAGATGACAAAGCAGTCACAATCATTCACTACCTAATTGTAGTGCTTCACATTATTTTCAAATTCACAATAGGATTTGGCAATATGAACCTGGTGATCATTGTTAAACTTTTTTTTTCCTTTTTATGAAAATTTTTATTTATCTGATAGCTTGTTTCTCTGGGGATTTTTTTTTTCTTTATTAGACCATCTGCTAAGGAATATTGGTATTTCAGCTTCAAAAATACTTTTGTCACACTTGCAAATACTCTAGTGCAGGGATCTATAGCTCACAAACTGTATGTAATATCTACACTCCTCATTTTTTGGGGGGAGAGGTGTCTTTGGCAATCATCCAGATCTACTCTAGCAATGTGACAGCATACAGACAAGAATTAGTAGTGTAGATTTCCATCAGCCATTAAATAAAAAGATTATTTTAATTCTAGAAAATTGCAGGGACTAGTTCAGGAAATTGCTAAGAGTCAACAATGACTTAAAGTCATGTGTGTGCATGCACACACACACACACATACACTCACACACACTGGCATGCACACAGACACACAGGAAAAAAAAGAATACTACAGGCTTTCGATAAAAAGATAGCTTTTAATAACTTCCAAATCAACCCCCATACTTCCGTTTATTTGAGTTATATGAATCTGTCCAACTGTGACGTCACAGTCTAAAAATATACCCTGCCCTCCACCCACCCCAAATGCTGTCCAATTCAATTTTATAAAATCAGAGTGAAAAACTGGATATTTGGAGTGAACTTCTATGGAAATTGTGATAATGTGTTCCAGAAAGCACTACTCTGCCTATTATGGCAGCATATTGAAAGAAACATTAACACTTATGGCTAAGATGCCTTTGTAGTGTTTTATCTGCCTTCGTTGTCTCATTAAACTACATCCCCACTGAAAAAAAGCCAACATTTCTTAGAGCACAGCTGAAAAAATACTTTCTGACATAGTTAATAAGAGTTACTTTATAGGGGAGATGGGTGGCATAAAAATGTAATACTTACATATTGTACATACATACATACATACATACATACATACATACATACATACATACATACATACATACATTAGTTCTAATGATAAGTTTCTTACTTCTCCCCAAAAGAATTAATATAGTGCCTGCATAGAAGTAATTGATCTATCACAAAACCTGTCACTTGATACACCCACACCTGAAGCCATAAACAGAATGTCAACTCATACAATTTCTATGCCTGTTTTAGAGTTGCGATGAATGGGGTGGTGGGGAGGAGAGAAATTTGAAGTAGCAGTGCGGCAGTTTAAAACCAAAAGGGAAAACAGAGCCATAGGTGATAGTAATTACGTGTCTCAGAATTGGCTTCATACAGGACATGTTTGCTCCTAATAAATCCTTTGAATTTTTTTTTTAAATTTTATTTATGTTTTCACAAAAAAACCATAATACAAATAAAAAAACTTTTTTTTTTTTTAAATAACATGGTCCCGGGTTACACTTCTTCATACAGACACAAATTCAGTTTCATGCTCATTCTTGTGTTCTATTCTTCTTCTTCTTCTTCTTCTTCTTCTTTTTCTTCAGCGTTTGTCTCGCGCTCTGGCGAGGTCCGTTAATGTCCTTGAGTACTGCTTCCACGCCTCTCTGTCTGCCACGTATGTCGGGTCTGCCTTCGCGATCTCTAGATCGGCCTTGATCGTGTCTCTTGTGTTCTATTCCATATCTTATTACTGTTTTACATTTTCTACATAGTTTTTCCCCTCTTTTAATTTTCTCAACTTTATTTTGATTATCTTATCTCAATTCAGATCTTTATATTTATACTTTTGTCTGTCCTGTTTCAATTTCATATTATTTTTTCTCATTAAACAAATTTTCTTCCGTAGTTATTAATTGGAGTATGACGCCTTTATATCTTTTAATTTTATCCATTCAACTCTTATTTAAGCTTCAATGTATACCTTTAAGATTATAACATTCAATATAGTACATAACTTCCAATCGAATTCTGCTTGATACATTCTTAAAATACACACTATATTCTTTAAAAAAGATTATATATATATGTAAATAAAACACTCATTCCATTCCAATTCTTTTTTTATATATAAAACAAGTTTTAGTGGTTTTAAAGACAAACAAAACATAAGACATCAAAGTATAAAACCTCCTTTCTCAAAAATTACTTATAAGTTTTAACAAGGCAAATAAAGCATTATTTTTTAAGGCATAGTTCCACATTATCACATTTCCATTTAAACACGTATATATCTTTTCCAAATTTCTCATTGTTTCTCCCTTCACTTTTATTCAATTAATATTTCTTTCTATCAAGGTTTTGTTAATTCTCAATCAAACATAAACACACAAAATACAAAACATAAAACAAGACATAAAAAGATAAAACCTCCTTAATTATCATTTATACATGTCTTTTCCAAATTTCTCTCCCTTTAGTTTTATTCTTCCAAGGTTTTATTAATTCACAATCAAAACATAGTTAAGCAAAACACAAAACATAAAGCATAAAACTTCTTTTGAAAAGTGGCTTAGCCCCGGGTTACATCTTTTTTTACAGACCTAAATCAAGTTCATGCTCACCTTATTTACCATTCATATCTTATTAACCATTCTATATTTTCTATATAACTTCTCCCTTCTTTTCACTCTCTTAATTATATTTTATTTATTTCATCTTATTTCGAAATCATTATGTTTGTATCTATTGTCCGTTCTTTTCCAATCATCTATTTATCTCTTCTCTTTAGCAAAGAATTTCCCCTGTAATCACTTTTAAGGTGTGACGCCTTTCCCTAAAGTAACACTTAAAATAATACATAATTTCTATCCTGATTCTGCTTAGTACATTCTACATATTGCATTTTGAAAAAAAAGAATAATAAACTTATAATATAGTTAAGTATATAATTTCCATTCTAATTTTAATTAATAGTATAACTAAGCATTAATCATTTTACACATTCTCTTTGATATTTTATTAAATATTGAAATCTATCATTATAAAACATTTTAATATTTTAATATTTTGTTAAATCTTATAATATTCCAATAGATTATTTCAAATGCAAATACTACAATACTATCTTATGTACTCTTGCAGAATCTTTCTTAAATTATACACTGTCCTTTATCCTTTATCTCTAAAAGAGATATCTTGTTTCAGACCGTGGCTTTTTTTCCCTTTTTCCCTCCCTTTCTTCTCCAGTCTGATCTTTTTGCCCCCCACTCTCCTAACCTCCACCTTTTTAGCTTCCCCTCTCTGTTGTAATTCTCTTTTCAATTGCTTTCTAACATTATACCTATTTTTCACCTTATTTTTCTTTTTCTTGGTTGTTTTATTGAATCTTAAATTCTCATTTTTCCTTCCTCTCTTCCTATTTTCTTTCTTAATCGAACTTTTTTGTCCATTAAAAATGGCTTCCTTTTCTTCTTCTTCTTCTCCTTCTCCTTCTTCCTCAAGTATTTGCTGGTACGTAGAAACTGCCATTTCTAAAAAGTGGAAGACAGCTCCCAATGAATTCTTGCCATTTTGTTCTCTTTCTTTTAATTTTTCATATTCCATTTTTAGTTGATCCACAGATGGTGCCATTGTAAATTTTTAAGAACAACCCAGATGTTTTTAATCTTAAAGTAATTTGCAAATGTCAAAATTATCAAACAATCCAAACAGACAGAAATTATTTCCTCTTCTTCTCTTTGCAACTTTTCCTCCTGGGGCAAAATCCCAAATATATTTTAAAGCCGTATTACAATTAGTTGTTGGTCTTATAATCTTCAAAGTGTCTCCTCCAAGTTTTTAAAGATTTTTTTTAGTCCTCTCCTTCCCACTTATAACAAAGAGCTTGTTTTTACCCCAAAGCAGCAGGTTTTTCTGTGCTCATTTGCTTTCTCTGTAAGGAAGGGGAGTGAACTTTCCTTCAGCACTTTCACCGCCCGTAACAAACTTCTTTTGGAAACAAATGTATCAATCCGAAAGTCAGGCTTCCAGGGTGTTTTAAAAGTAACTTAATGTCCCGGTTCAGCCAAGAAAACTTCTCCTTCTGTCTTCCTCCTGCACAGTCTTATCCGGTTGAAGATTCCTTTGTGGCTGCCATTTCTGACAGCCGCTCCACCGCCTCAGGAAAAAGGAGTCTAGCCGGCTGAGGAAAGGGGGTGCGATATCCCCAGACCCCTGCCCGGATCTCCTCTGTCTTCCGCTGCCTCTTTGGGGCAGCGACAACCCCCAAATCCAGTTGGATCGGGGGTACCTCAGCGGCGAGCGCAGCAGGGACCCACAGAGAAGCGGATTCCTGCCGCCGCCGAAGCCTTGCAACCGGAAGTTCCATTCCATTCCAATTCAATTCTATCATTAATATTCATTAACATCTTAACATCTTTAACATTTCTTTCAATTAAATATCATACTTCCTTGGGAACACTTATAAACTTTCCATAATTAATTTTTTTCCATATTTCTCTTCACTTTGTTTTATAAATAATTAATAATAATTAAAATGTTTCCATCCTTTCCTAATTTAATTCTCTCATTCACTTTACTTTATTTGTTTATTAACAAGCATTCCACTAGATTACAATAAATATTTTATCCATCATTTTAAGCATATTTTCAAAGATTATTTCTATTTGTAATATAACAATACTATCTTATGTACCTTTGCAGAATCCCTTTTATAATTAAGTTTTCACCCATTATCTCTAAACAGGCTTATACTTTCAATTCTTATATCTTTGCCCTGTTTCTCTATATCTTGTTTCTGTCCTTTATAACTTCTTTTCCTTTCTTTCTTCCCTCTCTTCTTCTCCCTCCCCTTTTTACCCTCTTGTCTCTCTACTTCTAATTCTGTCTTCTGTAATCCCCTCTTGTGTTGCTTTCTAATATTATTCTTATTTCTCAAACTATTCTTCTTCTTTTGGTTGTTTTTTCAAATCTTAAACTTTTCATTCTCTTTCTCCCCTTTCCTTTTTTCCCCCCACATAAAATTACTTGATCATTAAAGATGGCTTCTTCTTTGTCCCAATCTTCTTGTTCTGCAAGCGTTTCTTGTTTCTCATAGTTCCAGATCTCCATTTTTAAGAGTTGAAATACGAAGCCAAAAGAACTTCTTCCTTCTTGTGCATCTTCTTTGTACTTTTTAAGTTCCATTTTCAGTTCTTCTAAAAGTGGTGCCATTTTAAACACTTTTAAACAACCACCTGATTGATTTTAGTCATTTAAATGCAGTAACCAAAAATCCAGAGATCACCAAGTAATCCAAATAATCCCAAGCTGTTTCTTCTTGCTTCTTTTTTCAACTTTCTCTTCCTGGGGTTCTACTATTTTGTTGCCAAGTTTCAGTTAAAATATATCTTTTAGGAATCTTGTTGAGGTTTTAGTTCCAGGCAGTCTCCTCCATTTTTCCAGATCCTGCCCTTTTATTCTTTTTCTCTCCTTTCCTGCTTTTAAAAGCTTTTAAGTATCCAGAAATCTTTATTATCCCTTTGATATTTTATTTTCAGCTTAAATGCCTGTTGATGTCAAAGTGGATTTTTTTTCAATTTCTTGCTTAAGTCTCTTAGCTGTCAGTATATAGAAGAGAAGAGAAAATCTTTTCCCTTTTCTCTCTCCTTCGCTGCTTCAAAATCTTCTTTGGGAACAATGTTATTTTTTTATAGTTTAAATACCAAGGTACCTTGCGCTGTTGCTTTTGCAGTTTAACCCGGTCAACCAAGACTTTCACTTCTTATCTTCCTCCTGCACATTCTTTTCCGGTCAAGTTCTTCTTTGAGGTGGCCATTTCTGACCACCACTGCAACCGCCTTCGGGAAAGAGAGTAAAGGCCAGCCGAGGAGGAGAGATGTGGCTTTCCTCAACACTGCTGGCACTCTCCCCTCTCTTCACCACCTCTACGGGATGGCTTAGCCTCGAAGCCAGCTGGCTCGGGGCGCTCCGGCGGCGAGCACGGATTGAATACGAGCACGATCGCGGTTTCAGTCTGTCAGCTAAGAAACTCAAACCGGAAGTCCAAATCCTTTGAAGTTTTTGAAGCTTGGCTTAAGACTTGAAACAGACATCCCTTAAACTCCACTGAAGATGTTATCTAGCCTGGTAATGAAACATTTAGAAACCAACCCACAAGCTCAGAGAATGAACCTTTACCTATATCCAATTAATTGTTTCTCCCATATGGTTTTGTTTCCTTAAATTCCATGTCAGGATTTATTGCAAAATACTGGCTTTCTTCAGATCAAGAAGACTGGTTTGGTTTAAGTTAACACCTTGGGATCTGTGTCTCAGGCATAGGATAAACAGATGATTTGATGAGTAACAGTGATTTTATAATCCCTCTTTTATGAAGAAACAAGAAAAAAACATTGAAATATAATTCTTATTTGATTAAGGAAATCATGTCTAACAACCATGTATTTTTGAGGATAGCTGCTTTATCTTCACAGATAAATTTACTAACTGCTGTTATTTCTGAAGCAACATATTGAACGTGTAATTGTGTGTGTTTCCTTCAAGTCAGCCTTGACTCCTGGTGACTACATGGACAGATCCATGCAGTTTTTTTGCCATTGCCTGCTTTCTCCTCTGTGTTAGAGGCACCAAAATAACCAAGAATGACATAAGATTTCCTGATGGAGCAGGAGGTTGGACTAGATGACCTTCTAAGTCCCTTCCAGCTCTGGATGGCTGTGCTGTGCTGTTTCCAAGCACTGAGAGATAATGACCAACTCAAAGTCATCCAGATGCCTAAGGAAAACTAGAATCTGAGTATTCTGTACAACTTGACCTATCTCTTCAAAGGTAATACAACATTCAATGCTTAAAGTAGATGGTAATAGTTGGGAGATTATTATTATTTTTTGAGTGCTGAATGATAAGAATGGTCCTAGCCTGTATTTTCTGAACATTTTTATCTTCCAGTATGCATCCTAGTAAAACTAGAGTTGCCCTCAAACTAGAGTTGCCCTGGAGGGCATTGGGTTGGGAGAGGCTGTTCTGGAAATCAGGAGCCATAATGAGAAATGTCAAAACCCATTTCTTATTCTGCCAAATAAAAGGGCATGTGATGATACACGCTATTTGCTGGACCGGTGGAAATGGAGGAAGATCTTTATTAAATTCTACGTAGATGGCTTTTGAGGCTTTTATCAAGCCTTTTAATCTTTCTTGCTAAACTTTAATGTGAGCATATAGCAGGTTTAATATGAAGGGATTTTTGACCTTTTCAAGAATTAAATGGTAACCACCAAAGGCTTTATCATTGTTAACTAGGGCAGTTAATGGAGGTCTTATTTCAAATTCTGGAACTCTGAACAAGCACTTCCCCAGTCTACCCTTTTCTCTTACAGCTGCTTTTTATTAACTCAATGGGAGTTTATTTAGATAAAACAAAGCACACTCCATGCTGCCAAGGTTCTTTAATGAAAAGCACAAAAGGGAAGTGCGTTAAGAAAATATTCCTTTAAAAAAATGCTGTGCAAATCATCAAATTGTATTACATGAGGCCTAATGGATCTCTCTGGCCTTCACTACTGAATATGTGTTTGTTATTCCCTAATGATGAACCTGAGAATGTGGATTAAATGTATTTTGCAGGCTGTTGTTTTATAAAGACTCAAGCATCAATATTTGTATTTGGAGCAATGTTTCTATTTCTAACCATCTGGATGACCTGATATTTTATTTCCCAGGAATAATCCATGCTACCTGGAAATCCTAGGAGTTGTATAGTTCCTAAGCACTGGAAAAATGTAATATTGAAAGTCCAAGACTTGAAGTCATTTGGTCTATGTCAGGGGTCTCCAACCTTGACAACTTTAAGACTTGCGGACTTCAACTCCTAGAGCTTTGCTGGCTGAGGAACTCGGAGTTGAAGTCCACATGTCTTAAAGTTGCCAAGGTTGGAGACCCCTGGTCTATATTACCTGTATTTAAGATACAACAGTTTCTTTCAATTATTTCCTACTGTTCCAATCTTCTTAACCCTATCAAATCAATCTTTCCATAAGACACCTCAGTCACTATATTTTTACAGTACTCATAAATGAGGAATCCTTGGTACCCTCTGAACTTGGTTGTTTTCTTACAGATATTTCATTGCCCTGACAGTAACATTATCAATGGTATTAAGGAGTGAAGTTTGCTGTCATTTTATATTCTAGTGGCTTGTCCTGTTAGTGTTGGTTAGGGAATGTCTTAGAAGTTCTTTGATTGGACTGTTTACTGTTGGCTTTTTGGCAGTTCCTTGATTGGGGTGTTTGCTTCCTTGCTTGTTGGTCTGTTGTTAATCTTGACATTAATCTATGCTCATCTAGGCATCTGGTGCTGGTAGGGAGATGTTTTGTTCCCTTTTTGGCTTTGATTGTCTCTTTTGCATAGTATGTAGATATTATAGATCAGTGATGGCGAACCTTTTTGTTGTGGTGCCGAAATCAGGTGTGTACCGGCACCCACAATGCAATGCGCCCAGCCCCTCCTGCACATGCCATTTTCACCCTCCCGGAGGCTCGAGGGAAGCCTCTGCAGCTTCGGGAGACTGAAAACAAGCCATTTTTGGCACTTCCGGTATTTCCGGAAGGCCTGTTTTTTGACCCACCAAAGCTGCAGAGGCTTCCCTCAAGCCTCCAGGAGGGCAAAAATGGCCTCAAATGGGCCAAAAATCAGCTGGGAGGTGCGCGCATGCACAGTGCAGGTAAGTTTGGCTGGGGCTCGTGTGCCGGCACAAATGACTCTGCGTGCCACCTGTGGCACACATGCCATAGGTTTGCCATCATGGCTATAGATTATGTTTATATCTATGTGTTTATGTGTCATCTAGAAGCAGGACTTGAACTACTTAAAAGTTCACAAGAAAATCCAAAAACTATGAACGGTGAATTCATTAGTATGAACAGTAATTAAGATCAAATTTTATTGTCAATCTGAGTTGCATAGGTGCTGTTAGATAGTTAGATATTTTTTAAAAGGTAAATTCTTCTTCAAGTTTGAGTTGACTTCTGGTGATCATGGATGTTTCTACATCATTTTCCTTACAAGAATATTGGAAGTGATTTGCCATAATCTACTTTTGACATTTTTTTTTTTCAATTTCCCAATCTGGATTGCAGCCCTAGAATTTCTCAACTAACCCCAGCAAGTGTTTCAAACAAAAGCTGAACTAACTAGGTCTGATGCTGTTTTCTTTTTCTTTTTCCAAAACTTACTGGCTTGTACAAGTAATGTTTATAAATATATTTATAAGCATTTGGGATAAAAATGTAGCGCAAATGTTTCAATACTTTTTTTAAACAAGAAATTGTGGGCCAATATAGGGACAGGTTTTTTCCCCACCCTGTCATATTTGCCTGATGGTTCTAGATAGACACCTGTTTTAAACTATTATCAGTTGTACATAGACCTAGACATATATCATATATCAGTATTCTCTTGTTCTGTTGGTTATCTTAGTGTTAACATTTATTCAGTTGTTAAGTTCTGAGTTAATTTTATTGGATTGATTTATTGATTATTGTGTTTTGATTGTTGCTAGGTTTTGGGGGAGTTGTATTATGTCTTAGTATGGGCATTTTATTTATACATTTATTCATTTATATCCTTCAAGATGTAAAGATAGCAAATGGATCATCACAACAAGAAAAATGGAAAATATTCAATCCATACATTTTTCAACAAAACCAATGTTAGATTTTCCCCTCCCCCATTAACAATTCTTCCTTCTGTTTCTCCAACTATATATCTTTAAAAACTTGTTTTAACTGTTGGGAACAGCAGTAGATGTAATAACTATGTCTGTTTTTCCTCTACTGATTCAAGGATTTTGCTTTCAGGCTAATTTTATGTGGGCTTTTTAGGAAAGGTAAAGGACTAGCAGCATAGAGAACATTCTATGCAATTTCACTGTTGGACAGCTGCTCGCTTTTACATGAGCCTTCTAATTTCTATTGCACTGAACCCGAATTCACAGCCAGTGGAAATAGAGAAAGGCCAATGCTGTGTGTAAACATAATCATTTTATTTGCCTGCTGAGGGATACATTGACTAATATACATATACAATCCACCTGCCAACCTGAATTTCCAAGAAAACAAAGAAGGTAGCCTTAAAAGTAACTCTGTTTAAGAATTTAGAAACTAGGATGTAACTAGATTATGCTCCAACCATATAATTACTATGGGAATTTGCATGGGAAAAACACGAATTTCAATTTTATTTATTTATTTGATTTGATTTGCCACCCATCTTGTCTCAATGTATGAACTTGGTCCAAGCAAAGTGTTGTAGAAAGCAAAAGGTCATCAATAACAACAGAGTTAGGCCACTGGTAACCTTCTGGGTTTTGCCCCCCAGTGTTGACTCTCATAGTTTCTTGCATTTAGCCATACTCATGGAGGATCCAAGCAACCTTGAAGCCCCTAGGTGAGGGGTGTCAAACTCGATTTCATTAAGGGCTGCATCAGGATTGTGTTTGACCTCCGGGGAAGGGGTGGGCATGGCAAGGGTGGGCATGGCTAGCTTGATGTCACTTAAGTTGGGGACACCTGTGGTGGCCTGAGTGCTCTGCCAGAGAAAACGGAGTTCAGGAGGACTACAAGCAGCCCACCAGAGGTGGTATTCAGCAGGTTCTGATCAGTTCTGGAGAATTAGTAGTGGAAATTTTGAGTAGCCTGGAGAACCGGAAAATACCACCTCTGACTTTTACAGGATATTTTACAGTATCCTTCCCCTGCCACACCCACCAAGCCACACCCATAGAACCAGTAGTAAAAAAAGTTTAATCCCACCACTGCAGCCCACCCAATCTCTTTTTTTTTCTGGCAGAGCATTGCAAGTGGCTGTTGCAGCCAAAAATGGAACTCAGGAGGGCTGCACATGGCCCTCCCAAGCTCCATTTTCACTGGCAAAGGAACTGTGGATTCAGTCCGCAAGCCTTGAGTTTGACACCCCTTTCCTAGGTCATCAAGACTCAGCAGTGTATTCTGTCTTTCTCAGAAATGAAACCTCTACCTCAGGACTTGACTAACTTTGGAGGAAAATGTCCCAGAATCACCCTCTAGATTAAAAATTGTATTGATGACAAAAATGCAATCCAAAAGATGTTGAGACTCTAGAAAAAGTGCAGAGAAGAGCAACAAAGATGATTAGAGGCTAAAACATGTAAAGAATGGTTGCTGGAATTGGGTATATCTAATTTAATGAAAAAAGGACTCGGGGTGACATGATAACCGTGTTCTGATATCTCTGGGGCTGTCACAAAGAAGAGGGGTCAATCTATTCTCCAAATCACTTGAGGGCAGGATAAGAAAAAATGAATGGAAACTAATCAAGGAGAGAAGCAACCTAGAACTAACGAGAAAGTTTCTGGTGGTTAGAACAATTAATCAGTGGAACAACTTGCCTCCAGAAGTTGCGAATGCTCCAACACTGGAATTTTAAAAGAAGAGATTGGACAATATGTAATTGTCCATTGCAGAACAAGTATAAAGATCCAAATTGCTGAAGTCAGAACTAAAATTAAATAGAGCCATTGTATAACTATATCAGTTTTTAAGTGTGGGCAAAGAATAGCTATAACTCTACTGATTCAAATTAATGGGGGAAAAGACATAGTATTTAAATCATCTCTCTCTCTCTCTCTCTCTCTCTCTCTCTCTCTCTCTCTCTCTCTCTCTCCCTCCCTCCCTCCCCCCTCTCTCTTTTCCTGTGGTCTACAGTTGGCTGATATATATTTTTACAAATATGTTATTTATATTGTTCTGCTTATCCAACTGGATAATGTCCTTGAAGATCCTGCAGGTATCTCTACCAAATAGAGGTTGACTTTTTGGACAGGTAAAATATATTGTTCATTTAATATGAAGCCTGGCAGCAAGAAATTGTCTATGTTTCAATGTTTATTTTTTTTCTTTTATGATACTTTAATGAGTCAAAAGAGGCTTACCCAGTTCTTTGATGGCCTTAGGAGGTGGTTGGAATTTGTTTCTATTTTACCTGGAAACTCCTGGTTTCATCCTTGCCAATTTCTACCTCAATGCTAATCTAGTTCTCCAGAGTTGAGTTCAATTTCAACTCAGAAATTGAGCTTCCATGTTCTGGGACAAAACCTATCTGTGTTGGTTCATTAATCTTCCCATAAAAGATGTTATAAAAATAATACTTTACTTGATGAAAATCTAGGTTCTTTTGAGGTCATATATACTGTTTCCACCAATAGAATTGTATAGAATTCTTTATTGGCCAAGTGGACACACAAGCAATTTGTCTTTGTGCAAATGCTCCCAGTGTACATAAAAGAAAAGATACATTTGTCAAGTGTCAAGAATCATAAGGTAATGACCTATTGTACCCTATGACCTTAATAATAGTCATAGGGTACAATAAATAATCAAATCATACTAGGAAACAGTCAATATAAGTCGTAAGGATACAAGCGACAAAGTTACAGTCATACAGTCACAGGTGGGAGGGGAGGGGTGATAAGGATATATCATCCTCATCATCATCAATCATCAAGATAAAACTCCCTCAAACTGAGCTCAACTCCTGAGAGCTAGATTAGCATGGCCATGTAATTTTCTTGGCACCAATATGGAAATGTTTTCCAATTCTTTAGGCTACATTATTTTTCAGCTTCCCAGTCTAGCTTGAAGCTAAGGGAATCCCTGTTGGCTTCCTATCCAAAGCATATAATCATTAATTTGAAGGTAACTTAATTTTGTTACTATGTATTCCTTAGAACCAAAGTGAGATCAATAACCATAAATTAAATATACATGCACACAGAATTCTAGTTCCATATTTAAGTTTTTAGCTTGCTTTCATTTTCAAAAGTAACTGTTTATCTGATGGTAATTTATGAAAGGCTTCTATAAGATTTCTAAAGAATCTATAATAAGAGCTGCTCTCAAAACCACACACTTGGAATCTTGTTCTGTTGCATCAAAGAGAGGAACAATTGATCTTTTGTGTTTGTGTGTTAGGTCCCCCCGTTTTATACAGTGATGGTGTGCAAGGACAGGAAAATCTGAAAGATTTATTCATATATATGATTGAAAATAGTTGGCGCAAGATCAGTTTAAACACTGAGGTTTCGCAGGGGAAATCTAACTATGTTTGAATGTACTACAACATTTTAATGAAGGGGTTTTTTCCCCCTTAGTTATCAAAACCTAACATACTGTCAGTGCATCCAAAGTGGAGTAAAGTGAGCTGGGGATAAAAGAAAGCAAAAGAACTATTCATAGGACTTTGAGAATTTTTCAAGCTGAATCAACTTCAGAATGTTGGATCAAATCATCAAATTGATTGAAAATTTTGAAAGAGTGATATATTCACAGGTGGATAGAATATTCTATTTTTCCTCAAATACAATTGACCCAATTAAATAATTCATTTTGGATGTCTACAGCAGACTGATAGTCCAAATCAGTTTCAACTATTAAATCAAACTGATTTTCCAAACTAGAAATCTGAATTGGGTGAGAATGGGGCTAGTCAAGTCTACTCTTTAATATTCCACTAGATCCAGTAGATCTAAAATAGCTGCCCCGGCTTGTCAAAAACACCCGGCCACCACATTCTAAGGAGAAAACAGATTAATGAATCAGCCATCCTAAAAAAGACATATAACATTTGTGAAGTGAGGAGTCTGTTGGCAGCCTCTCAAATGACAAGCCAAAAGACTGTTAGAACAATAAATGTTACGTGTGATATTTTTTTCTAAGCCAAAATGAAGAGCAATCCAATATTAACATAAGCAGTAAACATGATTGGTAGGTGCCAAGCAACAAGAAATTCACCAAATTCTGCCATTCACACTCAGGTATTTTAGAATATTTCAGCAGCTGCTTTAATTGTTTACTTTTCTTTTATGGTTTGATCATTTAGTCACTGGCTATAATTCCCCAGTGGCATATGTGCACTGTGCAAGTATGCCTAAAACCTCAGGGCTACCTACCAAATTAAAAAGACCCAATTTTTTTTAAAAAAAATTGCTAGGACCCTCATAATGCAACATCTAAATATTATCAACTGTGAAAAACAATTGCTAATTTGATTTTTAATACTAAAGAAAGTTGTAGAAGTTATATAGAATAGTATGCTCTGTCATTCTGTTCTACTAAAGTCTATACTGAATGCTCGCTTTCCCCTCCCCCTTCCCATCCCACAATACCTGTGAAAACTTCTCCTTGCTGCCACCTACCTTCCTACTTCTGGATCCTGCTGTTTTAATCTTTTAAAATTTTATTTTCACTTCCCGACTTGACGTGAAGATTATTGTTATTGTATTATGCAGCTCTTGGCCTCAGACTACATTTAAAATTGAAAAAAGAAAATCAAATGCTTTGGTTTGTTGGCTGTTGATTTTCGTGTTTTTAATGTTATCAATGTGCTTTGTGCATTTTCTGGGACTCAAGTCTACAGAATACATGGAATCCATCTTCCTTTCTTTGCCTGTTCCATCCTTGCTCTACTCCCATTGCTCATTTGCTTGTTCAGGTCTATCTTCTTAGAATTATTATTATCCATGGAACCACATAGAACAAGAATATTTTTTTTCTTTTAATGACCCTGTAATTTCTTTTATCAGGGTGGACTTAGGGCAACTAAATGGAGCTGAGCATTTATTGGACGGATGGACTTTTTGATACCACATGGAGTTTACAGATTTTTTTTTCTTTGTACTGTAGGAGAGAAACCTCTGACACTATCTAAGACTGAACTAACAACCTTTCAAGTGGGAGGTGAGAGTCTTCACACTAGGCTATATCATTCAACCTTATAAAACAAGAATATTTTCTCAAAAACCCAGTTACACTTAGTACTTCTCTTGCTTAAGAGCAAAAACTGTATTCTGTGCCTGTCTAATTTCTCAGTGTGAGCAGTGGAAGCTACTAATACTACTTACTATTAGTGAAAGCTATTATTTAGCTACAGGATCCTTCCAAAGAAAATAGCTAGTAAACCACCTAAAAAGCAATATTTTGGTCACTAAACTAATTCATATGCCTTTTACAATATATCTCGCTCCTTCTCGCCTTCTCTCTCTGAATCTCTTTCTTTCTTTCTTTCTTTCTTTCTTTCTTTCTTTCTTTCTTTCATTTATTTATTTATTTATTTATTTATTTATTTATTTCCTTCCTTCCTTCCTTCCTTCCTTCCTTCCTTCCTTCCTTCCTTCCTTCCTTCCTTCTTTCTTTCTTTCTTTCTTTCTTTCTTTCTTTCTTTCTTTCTTTCTTTCTTTCTTTCTTTCTTTCTTTCTTTCTTTCTCTTTCTCTCCCTCTCCCTTTGTCCCCCTCTCTTTCCCCCTTCTGTTTTTGATTCATGTTTTTAATTCTTATAAAACAGTGCATTTCTGGAAATGCCACTGCAATTTATTCATGTAATCTGAGATATGAAAGGTATATGAGACTTAATTAATTCAAAGCTTTTTTTAAAAAAAATGATTTTGAAAGATTGCAAGAGAACAACAATCCTTTGACTATTGTGAAAAGTCTGTCATGGTCTCTGGAAGGAGATTTCTCTAGCTTGTTTGATTTACTAGGAAAGGTTGCTATAACCTGATATATAAACATGGGTTGTGGAAAGTGAATTAACTTTCACAGAATTGTGGAATGTTGGAAAAGAGTCTTAGCCTTGGAGATCAAACTTAACACTTGGTGAAATCAGTTTCCAATCTTCTATACTACAGTAGTTGAATTAGACACAATATTCTAGATCGGGGTCTCCAAACTTGGCAACTTTAAGACTTGTGAACTTCAACTCCCAGAATTCTCCAGCCAGCTGGCTGGAGAATTCTGGGAGTTGAAGTCCACAAGTCTTAAGGTTGCCAAGTTTGGAGACCTGTGTTCTAGATGCAATCTGATCAATACAGTACAGGATAAACAAAATACTTTATTTCTGGAGATCAACTTTTTTTTGCAGCTGCATTATGCTGTTGGTCCATGATCCGCTTATATTTCATCAACTTATTAAGATCATTTATGCATGTATATTAAATTATTATCACCTTATCATATGATGTTTTTCTATCAACATGTAGAGTTTGTTTTTGTCCCTGCTGATTTCTCCCCATTGTTCCAACTTGAATCCTGATTCCATGCTTTAAGGTATTTTTTTATTCCCCTATCACTGTGTTGTCCATAAATCTAATAATAACATTTTTGTAATCCTCTATCAAAACCATTTATAAATATTTTGAATGGCACCGAGTCTCAAATTGTGATAAACTGCTCAACTTTCCCCTTCTGTTTAATGTGGAACCAGTCATGTACAATTGTTGAATATGATTATTCAACAAGTTTTGTATTCATCTAATGCTAATATAATCCAGTCCGGGTTTTGTCATTTTCTCTCCTAGAATCTCACTGGAGATGTGACTTCTTTCCTGAAATCAAGATACATTACATCCATCACATTTTCATGCTTAACTGAACTGGTCACTCTATTAAAACCTGAGATAAGATTGGTTTGGCGTTATCATTCTTGATAAACCTATCCTGAATCCTGCCAAGTAACTGTGTTATTTTGTTAAATTCTCATTGGTTTAAATTATGTGACTGATTATAGATACTTGGCCTTTCTTCTCCCTCTTTTTAAAGACAGGATTAACACTTCCTTCTTATATAACTATATATCTATAGAGATATAACTATATATCTATATCTATATCTATATATCTATATCTATATCTATATATCTATATCTATATCTATATCTATATCTAATATCTATATCTATATCTATCTATCTATCTATCTATCTATCTATCTATCTATCTATCTATCTATCTATATAACTATATATATATAACTATATATATATAACTATATATATATATAACTATATATATATAACTATATATATAACTATATATATAACTATATATATAACTATATATAACTATATATATATATATATATATATATATATATATATATATATATATATATATATAACTATATATATAACTATATATATATATAACTATATATATATATAACTATATATATAAATATATATATATATATATATATATATATATATATATATATATATATATATATATATATATATATATATATATAAAACTATATATATATATAACTATATAACTATATATATAACTATATATATAACTATAACTATAACTATAACTATAACTATAACTATAACTATAACTATAACTATAACTATAACTATAACTATAACTATAACTATAACTATAACTATATATATATATATATATATATATATATATATATATATATATATATATATATATATAAAACTATATAACTATAACTGTATATATGTGTGTGTTTTTAGTTGTGAAGTTGTATCCGACCCATTGTGACCCCATGGACAATGTTCCTCCAGGCCTTCCTGTTCTCTACCATCCCCTGGAGTCCATTTAAGCTCACGCCAACTGCTTCAGTGACTCTATCCATCCCCCTCATTCTCTGCTGCCCATTCTTCTTTTGCCCTCAATCTTTCCCATTTGGCTCTTCTCCAGTGAGTCCTTCGTTCTCATTAGGTGGCCAAAGTATTTGAGTTTCATCTTCAGGATCTGGCCTTCTAAAGAGCAATCAGGGCTGATCTCCTCTAGGGCTGACCGGTAGGATCACCTTGCAGTCCAGGGGACTTGCAGGAGTCTTCTCCAGTATCATAGTTCAAAGGCCTCAATTCTTTGGCGCTCAGCCTTCCTTATGGTCCAACTTTCACAGCCATATATTGCAACTGGGAATTAATTCTCTCTCTCTCTCTCTCTCTCTCTCTCTCTCTCTCTCTCTCTCTCTCTCTCTCTCTCTGTATGTATGTATGTATGTATGTATGTATGTATGTATGTATGTATGTATGTATAAAAACATATGTATACATACACCATGTTTCCTGAAAGATTACAGAAAGAAATCTGAAATGACATATGGAGACTCCTTCAAAATTCTCAACTGTAGTTGTCTGGGTCCTAGAACTTTAAATTCATTTATGATAACCAAGTGGTGCCTAAACATGTCTCTTTGTCTTGGCTTTTCATTCCTTCCTTCTGTTGATTCTTAGATCTTGACTGGGTCCTCATCTTAATATTCCCGGATCTCAATATGCATGTATTCCTTCTTCATAACTATTATCATTCTTTCTTTGCTTCTGGGACATTTTTTCTTTTTGAATAAGTTATAATCTTTAGGCTTTGCATTATATTCATGAGTTTATTCCCACCAGGTTTCAGTAATACCTAGCAAATTGTATTTGCTTTCCTGCATTAAGGCTTAGAATTTTTCCTGTTTGTTCTCTGTAGTCTTTGCACTTGCAAAGAGACACTGGAATCCTTGGGTTATGCAACTTTATTTAATCCTACCTCTGTTTACATGCCCATTACAGCTCTGTTCCATTTGCTATATTTGGAACTGTGTTATTTTTTGAGCTTTCTCCTTCTTTCTACTCATGATTAATGTATCAATTAAACCATCTGGGCCCAATTTACAAAGTGTCCTCCAAAAACTTTTTTCTGTACATACTTCTTGCAACATGTTAATTACATCAGGACCAAATAAACAATATTCTGAAAATTCACTAGATTGTGATAAAGAGATATAAGATAGCTATCTCTTTGAAGCAATTTAATAGCCGTCCATATTTTTGGTGCCCTGGCGAAATGCATAAATGGAATTCTTCCTTACTTAAATTAGCGTAACCGTTTCTAAATCTATCTCAGTGCAATGGACAGATTTAGCTAAGATAAAAACTTAATAAGAATGACATTCTTTCTTAGATCACTAATAAAGAGAACAATAAAGGGCATTAGTACATATGTGTACACATAAAAAAATACATAAAGTGCAGAGGTGGGCTGCTGCCAGTTTTGGGGCTGTTTTCAGCAGCTTTACAGGCCATTTTTCAGCCCCAAACCAACCTGAAAATAGCCCAAAAATGGCCTGAAAACAGCCTAAAAATGGCCTGAAAAATGGGCAGGGTGGAGCCAGCCAATGGTGGGATTAGCCCCAACCAGCTAAATCCTACCTCTTCCTTTGAGGTGAATGGCTGGGAGGTGGACCTGGGTGTGATGAGTGATGTCACCCACCCAGTCACATGACCAACCAGCCATGCCTACCCAGCCAGAGAACCGGTTGTTAAAATATTTGCAGCCTACCACTGATAAAGTGGTATACATTTTTCTGGATGGACTTATGGCCAGTTAACCCAATCAGGCACTACTTAAAAGGTCTACATTGTTGCCCTGATTTGAAGCAAGAGTCTTAAGCATATCTAAAGTCATTATTGGCTGCTGATGCATTGATATCCATTACACTGTCCAAGATGGTGTTATTTAAAGATCCTGTTCCTGGTTTCTTGCCTGACTATCAAAACAAGAGTAGCTTTTAGATTAAATCATGGTTTAGAAATAAAGATCCAGTAACTGAAGCAATCAGAAAGCAAGCATGAGTCATTTTATCAATTTTAGTACAATGTTTATATTCATAGTTTATCTTTTATTTTTAATAGGGCTTGTTTGGCAGGTCTGGCAGAAGTCTGGTGCCAATTCACTTATAATACAAATGTATTTGAAAAGAAGAACATTTCGTTGACCAGCTCTACTTGCTTCCCAGTTTTGCACACAAAGTAGATCCCTAAACATTCAGAAGTATGTTCATCTCAAATTCCTTCAGTCTTCTTTAGGAATCTATTAACTTGGCATTCACGAGCTGGAAGACAAATAAAATTCCTTATAGTCCACCCAGGTGTGCAGAAGTCAATTTCCTCAAACCTCTATGTCAGGGGTGTCAAACTCGATTTCATTGAGGGCCACATCAGGGTTGTGTTTGACCTCGGGGGGATGGCTGAGCCTGGCCAGATCAACATCACTCAGGTGGGGCTTGGGGGATCTATTGTCTTCCTGGGCTCCATTTTCAGTTGCAATGGCTTCCTCCAGCTCTCTGCCAGTGAAAATGGAAGCCAGGAGAGCCAAACGTGCCCCTTCTAAGTTCAGTTTTACTGGCAGAGGCACATGGGCTGGTCCTTTGCTGTTTCCCTGTGAGCCAGATCTAAGCACCCCATGTGCTGGATCTGGCCAATGGGCCTTGAATTTGACACCCCTGCTCTATGTAATTTTATGCAAAGTGCAGCTTCTCTACCTGAAGGGCAGTGGTGGTATTCTATCAGTTCAGCCCAGTTTTGCACAGCACAGCTGAGGCTGAAAAAAGCAGGAAAAAAGGCTTTCCAAATGCTGCGCACCTGCACACAGTGCTTTTCAGCTGTCCCAGCAGCAAAGGTAAAAGTTTTCTTACACACACGCACAGCACACTTGTGGCACTCGTGTGCATGAAGCGCACATGCACGTGCAAAACATAATCACCGAACTGGTAGTAACACCGGTTGAATCCCACCACTGAAGCTGCCCCCACCAAACTGGTGGTAAAAATGTTTGAAATGCACCATTGCTGAAGGGGCATGTTTATAATTGTCTCAGGTGGAAGTTGAAATGGGCCATCCACAAGGATCAAAAATAACAATTGGGTTCGTGCATCATTGTCCCTATTTATGTCAGAAGCACCTACAAAGCTAACTAAAGGGTGGAAAGGATTAACTGATGGTAACTTTTTGCCTGATTGCCAAAAAATAATGCAATCTTCAAAAAAGTTCCTTTCATGTCTCCCATGCATCATAGTAAGAGCACCTTATAAAGAAATATTCAATATAAGAGTCAAATAACCAAGGGATCTGCATACTTTAGTGTTACCCATTAAGGATGTCTATCTTCTGCATGTTCCTAATCATGTGTATTAATTATTATCTGAGTGCACTAGTTCAGATTCTAGAAGCTTCAGTTATAAAGCTTAAAGTTCTTTCTGAACTTCTAGCATTTTGGAGAATTATCTGCCAACAAAGATTCACAACGATACATTGTTTTAGACAGACTATAAAGTGATGGCTATTTAAAAAAACAGAGCAAAGCAAAATGGTCATAATTAGGAGTGAACAGCTAATGAGTGATTTATCTTCTTGTTGTTTCTATAAACTTCTTTCCTCGGATTTTAAAAGGATCCAAGTATTGTTAACGTCATTATTTAGTCTTTCTGGGAAATAGGCATATTTTAAACTTCTTACTCCCAAAATGTATAGCAAAACATATAAAAATAAAGATTCAGAGATGGTGGAATTAACTGCTTTGATTAGAGATAATGGACTAGACAGCTTTATAAGAGACTGGAAACCATTTGTGGACTTTCTACATGTTAAATATGATAACAGATGCTTAACAAATGGATTAAAACAGTGGTTCCCAACCTTTTTTGTACCAGGGACCAGTTTCACGCAGAAACACTTTTTCAAGGACCGGGTGGGGGGGTGGAGTCCGAGTTTGGTGGTTTGCTTGCAGACGTTTCATTACCTGACTAGGTAACATCTGATGTTGTTACCTAGTCGGGTAATAAAACGTCCGCCAGCAAACCACCAAGTTCAGGGAGCGCCAATGCCTCCTCATTGCAACCCTGAGCGACAGATATTCTCTTCTATTGGGACATTTAAAACGGAGGGTTTCAGCTGCAGATTCAGGAACTGCGCCTGGCTGAGGAGCGCCTTCAAAACTGAGCGCTGGGCGGCGGCGGCCCACGGCTGTCTCCGCGGCTCAGGACAAGTCCCTGCAGGACAGCTGAGAAGCCCCGCCTCTCGGCCCTGCCTTCCTCAGCCTCATCCCTCAGGTGTCTCCCTCCCTTTAATAACTATTTGCCTCTTTTTCTCAGCCGAAGCTGTTCCGAAACAACCAGAAACAAAGGCAGGCAGGCAGAACAGAGCACTGGATTGAACCGCGGGCGGCTGTGTGGGGGTGAACAGGCGCTTCGGAGGAGCTGTGCCAACAGGAAAAGCCACCCTGCGGCTTCTTTGAAGCAGTTTCTTCCTGGGCTGGTGGAGGAGCGAGAGAGGAATAAGGCGGGAGGAAACTGAAGCCACTGAGCCAGAGAGCAGGACAGGCTTTGGTTGCTTCCTCCCTCCCCTTCTTTCCTTTGTGTCCTTGATCCCTGATCCCAGCAGCATTCACCGAAGGCGAAGAAAGCCACCATTTTTATTTTATTTTTATTTTTTATTTTTATTTTCTTTGCGGCCCGGTACAAAATGATCTACGGACCGGTACCGGTCTGGGGCCTGGTGGTTGGGGACCCCTGGATTAAAAGATCAGTGTAATATTTAGCTCAACTTGTTGACTGCTTTTTCTGTGTGTGTGTGTGTGTGTGTGTGTGTGTGTGTGTGTAAAAGGGAGGAGAATTTATTGCTTTTTCTTTTCTTTCAGCACCCAGCCCGTGTGGATGCTACATGTTAAATGTTAACTTTAATTGACCATTTTTTCCCCCTTTTTTTGTACACTATTTGTTGTTGTAGTTGTTAGGGTTGAATGTATGTTTATCTTTTGTTTCATTTGATTTGTTTGTTTGTTTTACTGTTTACTGTTTTATTTTTCTATGCTAAAGCAATACATTTCTAAAAAAATAAGAATGAAAATGAAACCCATATTTTAAGTAAAAAAAATACACATATTCCACTTCAGCATCTAATATAACTAAACATCTGAATCCTCCATGAAGAGACAAATCTGTCCTAAAGACAGCAGAAAACAACAACTAGATACAACCAAATAATTCCATAATAATACAGGATGCAGAGAAATGTCCTCATGTGAAACTTGACTTCTAACTTCAGGGAATGCAGACTTCAATGCTTTCACACTAATACTCAAACTCCTGGTGATCTACAGAAACAGCTTTGACTTTTACTGTCATCCTGGATCACATCAAAGCCACATTTTCTCCAGGATGGAAGTCTAGCTATAATCAGCTCTGCGATTATCACACCCAACTGGCTTACCTGATCTGAAGGTGGCCTGGCTGTGATAATGAAATGGGAAAGAACCACCTTAACTGTATTAAACTATTAAAAATGGAAAAGAACAAGCTGTAACTTTTAAGCTTTGGTTTTCTGCCCAAGGACAAATCACACACTCAATTTGGGCAGGAAGCTGCAAATTTTAATAGCACAACTACCGTAGGAGCTTCACAGATTGTTCATGGTAACTTAAGGAAAGATGGAGAATATAACCGAGAAGGTTCTTTTTTTGGGGGGCGGGGTGTCTCTGCATGAGACCTCTGCATGAATTAGAAATTCCATTTATTAAGCTAAATATGGGGGTTGATGTTTGGGTTATTTTGACCCATATTGATTAAATGGCACAGTATGACAGACAAAACTATTTAACATCAGGTACAATTTGTCTTAAAGGGGACATGGTGGCTCAGTGGCTAAGACACTGAGCTTGTCAATCAGAAAGGTCGGCAGTTCGATAGTTCGACAGTTCGAATCCCTAGTACTGCATAATAGAGTGAGCTCCTGTTACTTGTCCCAGCTTCTGCCAAACTAGCAGTTAGAAAGCATGTAAAATGCAAGTAGAAAAATAGGGACCACTTTGGTGGGAAGGTAACATGTTCTGTGCACCTTCAGCATTTAGTCATGCTGGCCACATGACCATGGAGATGTCTTCGGACAGCGCTGGTTCTTCAGCTTTGTAATGGAGATGAGCACCACTCCCCAGAGTCGGAAACAACTAGCATGAGGGGAACCTTTACAATTTGCCTTTAGTGATTTCACAATCAGCTTCTATTTCCATCTAAACCTGTCATTCCTCTTGAACCTTTAGTTTCCTTCTGCTGATCTTGAGAACATATTATATCAAATTCATATTGCTCAGTCAGGACTTGCTTTCCAGTTCTATCCTCGTTCGTAAATAGCAAAAGTAGCATATATGAACCCGCCAAAACTTCCCCCAGATTTTTAATCTCAAAAGTTGAGCAGTGACCTCAAGAATATTTCCAATAAATCTTGAGACTTTTTCTGAAAAGCCTTGTCTATATACGCCTACAGGTAGGCCTCGACTTTCAATCTTTCTTCAGTGACCATTTGAAATTACATTGGCATTGAAAATGTGACTTATGATCTCCGCAGCATCCCCGTGGTACTGTGATCAACATTTGGATGCTTGGCAACAGATCCATATTCATGAAAGTTGCAGTGTTCTGAGGTCATGTGATCACCTTTTGCAATCTTCTGACCAGCAAAGTCAGTGGGGAAGCCAGATTCATTTAATAATCATGTTACTATCCCAAAGGTTCTTTTTCAAGAGGCAACTGGACTTTCTGGTTTTTCTTTGAAGACGTTTATCTTCTCATCCAAGAAGCTTCTTCAGCTCTGAGAGAGAGAGCTGAGAGAGAGAGACTTGAAGAAGCTTCTTGGATGAGAAGTGAAACGTCTTCAAAGAAAAACCAGAAAGTCCAGTTGCCTCTTGAAAAAGCACCTTTGGGACAACCATGACCTGGAGGACTGAGAATCTACATACACAACAATCATTTTATTAATTTAACAACTGCAATCATTCACTTAACAACTGTGGCAAAAAAAAAGCTTGTAAAACAGAGCAAAACTCAGTTAACAATTGTCTAGCTTAGTAACAGAAATTTTGGGCTCAGTTGGTCATAAGTTGAGGGCCCTCTGTATTCATAAAATCTCATCATTCTGAATGGCATTATTGGCAAAAGCAGAGCAAGTGGCAAACTGACAATAAATTAAAAGAGGGGTAGCACAGCCCTGGTAAAATGCTTTATCGTGGTTCATGTCCATTTTGCCTAGGATTTCTTTTTAATCTTTTGGAATTGAGGATGGTGTTTTAACTGTATCATTTTGAGAAAAAAGTTGTATCCATAAATCCTTGTCAGATAGAATATCAATGTTATCTCTTTAATGCAATTCACTCTGCAGGATGCTATTTTAATGCTCTTTCTTTAATACCACACTCCAGAACTTACTGACAGCTTAAATATAACTGTATTGCAGTTTCTCAATCTTGTGGTTCAAGGATTCAAGAGACTTGATTTCAAATTCTGCCTCAGCCTTAAAACCCCTAGATACTTTTCAGCAAATTCTCTCTGATCCTAACATCTCATGGAACATTGGGTTTACTACTGAATCTCTTTGTGAAGTGCTGTAGGTTCTTTTGCCTGTCTTATTAATGTATTTTTTCACTCCATAAGACACACTCACCCCACCAAAAAAAAGTGGGTGGAAATGTCTGTGCATTTTATGGAGCAAATATGGCATCACAGACCTCAGGAGTCTCCAATGGTGCCAGTCCTTTGGTGAATAGCAGCCAGGCCATGGGGTGGGTGGGGGTCCTTTTACAGTGCTGAACCCTGTCTCTTCTGTCTTTGTCATTGCCCATCTCTTCTGTCTCTTTTCCTCAGTGCATGAGTCAATATGCCACCCTGCTGGCACATGAGAGGACACCTGTCTGTGGTCTTCTTAGGCTCCACCTCCTGCCCTCACAACACTGCTGCTCCATATTCAGTGCTCCATATTTTTTCTTGTTTTCTTCCTCTAAAGCTAGGTGTATCTTATGGTCAGGTGTGTCTTATGGTGCAAAAAATACAGTACTTACATGAAACCACTGGGTGAGGTGACAATTTGGACAGTGTGCTAATATCCAGCTTTATATTTCCACTCTGCCTGAGTGATGCTGCGGATGTTCTGTCCCATAGTACTGCAGGGTACTTCTTCTCACTGCTGGCTGCCAGCAGTTTGGCAGTTCGAACCTCACCAGGCTCAAGGTTGACTCAGCCTTCCATCCTTCCCAGGTGGATAAAATGAGGACCCAGGTTATTGGGAGGCAATAGGCTGACTCTGTAAACTGCTTAGAGAGGGCTGTAAAGCACTGTGAAGTTGTATATAAGTGCTATTGCTATTGCTATCAAAAAGGAACAAAAAGACCACAGCACCTCTCCATCAGTAATCAGTACCCAGATCAGCATAGATTAACTCCAAGGTTAACATCAGACCAACAATGAAGTAAGCGATGCCCTAAAACAGTAAGTGCCAAAGAAGCAAATAGCAAACAGGTCATCTAAAGAATGTCTAACACACACACACACACACACACACACACACACACACACACAATATTTTCTCAAAATCAGTAGAAGGCAACTGAGTGCTCAAGTGGAATGACAGGTTTAGATGAAAATAGAAGCTTATTGGGTAATTGCAAAAGACAAATTTCTTACAATGATCTTAAATAGTTTTGTCTGCCATACTGCCTCCGTTTTTCTGTGGAGGATGGGCCACTTTTTACAACTTGTTTTATGTGCTTCTTTCTCCATCTACTCTTGCTATACAGATTTTGCGACGCTTCTTGTCCTCAGAGACTTTGTCCTTGTGACTCTGAGGAGGAAAAAAACCCCAATTGTCCATGTCTTCTTACAGTGTCCATTATATGAGATCGCAGGAGGTGCTTTTGTTTTTTCCCTATCAACCCAACAATCTGTGGCAGATCTACACAAACCATCATAAAAATGAAATGACAGCCAATTCAGAAAGCATCAGGAATAATCTGCCAAAAAATGAAATTCAAAATGCATTCTCCAAATCTAAAGTCACCTACTACGAGAATTTCCTAACTGTTCCTAAAATTTATAAACAGATACATGAGGGATAATTATAGAGGTGTTTGTTTTGTCTCCACAGCTCTCATTAGTACCTTTGTTTGCCATTTGTTCAACATGCCCTTAGCTCCAGGAAACAGGCAGAAATCACAATTGCCAGGTCTCCAGCCTAAGGAAAGCAGCTTCTGTTTTCAGCTGATGTCAGGAAAAAAGGCCCAAAGCAACTGTACACACACACACACACACACACACACAGAGAGAGAGAGAGAGAGAGAGAGAGAGAGAGAATAGGAAACCTCCCTAAGATTTGTGGAGCTGCTAAGATGATTTCTCATTGCCTGAATGATATTGACTGTTGTTCTTATTGAAGAGGAAATAAATATGTGCTGGCAGTCATTAATTCAGCAGTCATTCATCATAGCCACATGCAAAAGAGAGGATGTCCCCATCCTGTCCACAAGATCCCAGGATACAAAATCCGGTGGCAGCTACTTTAACACAAAATCAATCAGCAGCATTAGAAAACTCAAAAGCTAATCAGAGCCCAATCTCTGGGCATGATGTACTCCTGCAGAATCGTTGCTTTGGAACATAACTCAATTCTTTCAACAGCACCGACTGCGGCTTAATTCAAACATTTAGGGGAAACGAGAGTCCTTAAAATATACATTTTCTTCTTATTGCCACTGAATGAAGCTTTGGTGCAGCCCTGTAATGAATAATGATAATATATATTCTTAAAAACTGAAGCTGACTTCCATCATTAGACCTGAATAAGATGAGCAGCCCTGCTGTGAAGAGCAACAAGACAGCATTAGTAAACAGCATCTTCCCTTTAAAGAGCAAGGAACAGGAGGGGGGCGGGGGAAGGAAAAAGAGAATGAAGGCTGTTACTTATTCAGCATTCTGCTTTCTTGATAGGCCTAGTTATTTGCCTTTGCCAGAAATCTGGATCAAATAACCTCCAAGACAGGATGTCAGTCTTTTGGGCAAAAGTCTTCCTCTAGGTAAACAGAAATTGGTTGGCAAGGAAAAATGCCAGGGAATGTGGAAATGTCTAATTGATAATATTTATCCTAGCATTCCTAAATTTTATATTTGTATGTCTGAAGTGAATGTCTACTACATCACCACAAGCACAAATACAATTACAGTCATTGATACTGAGATTCATTTCATGAAGTGTATTTTATCTTCTCTGTTAGTATCACAGATGGTATTCAGCAAGTTCTGTCCAGTTCTGGAGAACCGGTAGTGGAAATTTTAAGTAGTTCGGAGAACCGGCAAATGCCACCTCTGATTGGCCCCACCCCATCTATTCTCTGCCTTCCAAGTCCAAGCTGATCTGCTGGGTCTTCCTTTGTTGCCCTGCACAGGAGAATGGAGCTGTAAAGCAGGTTAATGGGGTGGGGAGGGAATAGGATTTTTGCAGTAACCTTCCCCCCATGAGTGGGGTGGGAATGGAGATTTTACAGTATCCTTCCCCTGCCATGCCCACCAAGCCGCACCCACCAAGCCACACCCACAGAACTGGTAGCAAATTTTTTTGAATCCCACCACTGGTTAGTATCATCAGACGCTCATGGAGATTTCTAAAAGTATCAGTGGAGTCACTAGTCTTTTCAGTCTTCAACTACTATATGTATATTTCATCAGTTCCCGTGATTGGTTCACTAACATTTGGTCCTTCTTGTTGTACCTAGGAGAAATGTAGAACCATCTAGTTAGAGCAGTGGTTCTCAACCTGTGGTACGTGGATCTCTTGGGGGGGGGGTGTGTGGCACAATGGCATCACAAAGGCTTGAAGAAATGTTGTTTAAATATTGAGTTATGTCTTGGTGGTCCACAAAAGGTATTTAAAGGGGATCCATCATGAAGAAAAGGTTAAAAACCACTGAGTTAGAGTATTTGTAGTGTCAAATTGGCCTCTAATATTTTGGTCTCGTTTCTTTTGATATTTTGATGCTGGCTGCTTGGCAAATTTCTACAGAGCAATCAGTCTAAGACAATAGGTACCGAAGACATTTCATTGGTCCATATAGCTGAATATTAATTATATCAAGAATATGTAAGGTGTTTTAGAATGTAGAATATAATCTTAACTGCCAATACTTACTAAAACTATCAGACTACAACCTTTCTCAAAGTTACCTGGAATTTGTAGGGGCATCAAAAATATATACTTTCCGGATGGGCTACACTCTTTCTTTTGTATTATTCTGTTCAAAAAATGGCCTCCATGCTCCATTTGCTCCTCTTTGCTGGAGCAAATCTAAATCACTTTGCGTACGTCTCATGATTTTTTCCTAGATCTCTGTTGGTAAATTATTTTATGGGAATGCAAGAATTATATTGTGTTATCTATATAAATGCTTTAAATAAATAAAATTAAAAAATAAATAATTCAAGATTTATAGAGTTCAGTGCATTGCATGATGTTCAGTGCGTTGCGTATGCTATATGTTATCAGTAATTACCAGAGCACAGAAGTTCCTTAATCCTGCCCCCTAATTCTCAAAGGAAAGGGAAAATATAATTCTTAGATTACACTTCTCAGTATTAATCTATACTTAATATTTTATTAAGGCCTACATTAAAAAAATAATGTGTGGGATCACCTTGCTTTAACAAAGTAGTAGAAAAGTCATTATACGAGAGAGTGTGGTATCAAACATTCATAGGTGTTGATTCTTCCCATGAATTTTATATGTGGTATAATGTATCATAGCAAATGTTTTCAAGGATCACAGTTCTCTTCACCAGTGCTCTGAATATAAATCTTCAATAATAATTGTATATAGACACACGGCCACTGCTGTTTGGAGTAGAGGGAGAGAAAGGTGCAATGGTGAGAGAGAGAAAATTGCTTCAGAAGTGATCAAATATAAAACAGCAGCTAGGTGAAACACAAACATTCTTGCATTAAGTAGCAAGTTAACGTATTTGGTGGAATAAAGAACCTTGTTATATAATTCATGAAAAGTGTATTTATTGATTTTTTTCATGATGAAGTTAGTCTTTATATCTCTTCTTAGGAAAGGTTATCTTGAAGTCAGAGAATCCTGTAGAAATGAAATCTTCCTCATCACATTTTTTCCCCTGAAGGAGAAGGGAAATTTTACCCATTTTTTTTTTTTTTTTAGTAATCATTGGCTATTAGTCCAATGTAAATAAAGTGGAACAGTGCTCCAAATGTTGGCATATACCAGTTTGGAAGTTCAATAAATACATACCTGGTGTTGCAGCCAAATAGTCTAATAATATTGCTAGATTAGCCATGGGAACAATATTGGTATTTTAGAAAAAAAATAGAAAAAACAGCCACTTTTGTTGATGTGATGAAGTCACTCCAAATGGAAGGAGGGAAAAAATAAATATACTTACTCTGCCAATGTAGCTCTCCCAGTTTCTTTTGCCAGGCTGTTGATTTAATTGTCTACCAAACAGTCATTGTTAGATTATAAGATTGTTCTCTAATGACCACATGACAATTTGGAAAATCCCCAAACTGCACAAGACTGTGAATCAAATAAGATGCCATGATAATCTGTAATGTGATATTTTTGTTTTAGAATTCAAAGATCCATGATGTGTTTCAAAAGTGCCTTTTATGGATAAGGTAATTCATGTCCAGGAAAAAGAAGATCATGTATTTCCCTTGTTCATTACTGGTTTTTAAATATTATACAGACCTTCAAATTATTACAGATACAGTAGCTTGAGGACATAAGTGTCAAAGAAACTGTAACTCAAAATAGTTTCTTCTTCCATTAATTGTTTGTGTCTCTAGGCTTCATTGGCTTGAGGGGCATACAGCAATATGACAAGATCACATGGATACAATGACATGCATTTCCATCAGATTGTTGTTGTTGTTAGTTGTGAAGTCATGTCCGACCCATCGCGACCCCGTGGACAATGTTCCTCCAGGCCTTCCTGTCCTCTACCATCTTCTGGAGTCCATTTAAGCTCACACCGACTGCTTCAGTGACTCCATCCTGCCACCTCATTCTCTGTCGTCCCCTTCTTCTATTGCCCTCAATCTTTCCCAGCATTCAGCTCTTCTCCAGTGAGTCCTTACTTCTCATTAGGCGGCAAAAGTGTTTGACTTTCATCTTCAGGATCTGGCCTTCTAAAGAGCAGTCAGGGTTGATCTTCTCTAGGACTGACTGGTTTAATCGCCTTGCATTCCAAGGGACTTGCAGGAGTCTTCTCCAGCAGATACTGGAATACAAATATACGGCATAATGGCATTTGTGAGGTTACATCACTGTAAAAGTAAAGGTAGAGGTTTTCCCTGTCCAGTCATTTCTGATTCTACGGGGCAGTACTCATCACTGTTTCTTAGCCAAGGGAGCCATCTTTGTTCAAAGACATGTTCATGCTCATGTGGCCAGCATGACTCTAACAGAGTGCTGTTACCTTCCCATTGGAGTGGTACTTATTTAACTACTCACATTTGTATGCTTTCAAACTGCTAAGTAGGCAGGAGCTGGGGCAAGTAAAAGGAGTTTACACCGTTGTGTGGTGCTCAAGTTCTGAATCCATGCTGTCAGTTTTCTAGTTGACAAGCTTAGCATCTTTAACCACTGAGCCATCTCACCCCTACATCACCACTATATGTCTCATAAATTTGTCATCATTGTGGTTTGGAGCAGATGTCCCCAGGGGTGGGATTCTACCAGTTTGGACCGGTTCAGAAGAACCGGATGTTACATTTGCATCTGGTTCGCTGAACTGGTATTTGAACCGACTGGCTGGTCCCACCCCACCCCTCCCAGGAGTCTCCACGCAGCCCATTTTTGATGCAGGTAAATGCAGGAAGCTTTAGGAGGGGTAAAAACTGGCTTTCCATAAGTCTGGAAATGGGCCTGTTTCTGGATTCTGGAGGGCCTCCAGAGCCTGGGGAGGCTGTTTCTGGGAGGGCCATTTTTTGCCTTCCCAGGGGTCCTCCAAACCCCTGGGAAGGCAAAAAATGGCCCTCCCGGAAGTTCCAGTGGGCCACGCCCAGCATGGCCATACCCACCCGGCAACTGGGCAGCAAACCGGTTGCTAGGATTTTTGAATGCCACCCCTGGATGTCCCTCTATACAGTGCTAGCTTAGCGACTATTTACTTAGCCACTATTCACTTAGCAAAGTTATGACAGATTTCCCCAGAACTACTTATGACCTGGTTCTGCAGTTACTGTCATTCTACCATCCATAGTTATGCAATCCCATTTTGGGCATTTGGCAACTGGCATGCATTTATGGCCATTTGCAACATCCCACAGAAATGTGGCTGTGATTTGTGATGTTTTTTTTTTTTTTGCTGGTTTTTGGCAAGAAAAAAAAAGCCCATTGAAAAAAATCATATTCATTCAGCAACCAAGGAGTTCAGTTAACAACCAGAGAATTTCCTTAATGATCATGATAGTCAGTTAGCAATCAAGCTGTTCACTTACCAGCACCACCACACAAAAGGTAATAAAATCAGGTTTGATCATATGGTGACCAACTTAACAACCATCAGAATGTATCACCACAATTATGGACTCTGTTATGGTTGTAAGTCAAGGACTAGATATATGTCTGTAAATGGAAGAGAAATAGGCAAACTTCGCACTTTTATTTATTTATTTTCAACCCAGCTCTATTTTTACAAGTCTGTTTGGAACAATGTGATGAAGAAATATAATTCGCATAATGTGATCCAGCATTACCATTTGTGGCAACACCATAAGCCAATCCTCTGGTCACGCACAATGCTTTACATATAGTATTTATTCATCCTACATCTTTCTCTCCAAGCTCAAGCCTCCAAGAGACATTAAACATTACACCGAGTAAACAAAAGCTAATTAAGCAATGCTTAAAAATGCCCCAGAGAGGAAGTGAGAAAAAGATGTACAGATCGTAGGCACAGTCTGTTTTTTGGCAAGTATGTCTAATGTGACAGCATATTCAACCCACCCTGTGTCTGCACAATCCAGCAGCTGGTATGGCAATAATTACTAGACTTCACAACATTTCTTGGAAATTTTCCATATATTACATTTTGTACAGTGGCAGCTTTCTGGAAGAATTGCAGTTTTTCCCCCCCAGTATTTCACTATTCATTTCATTCATATTTACTTGACCTTCCCATTTCTGAAAATTACCTCTGTTTTGTTAATTTGCTTGGGAGATCCTTTAAAATAACAACATCTAATATATGTCCTTTTTCATATGTCTATATGTTACTTTCAGAACAATTTCGGGTAATAAATTTAATCTCACTTCTTATGGGAGGTGGCAGGATACAAATATTAATACTAACTCTCAGAATCTACTAATATGAATTTGACATACTTGAATTCTCTTTGTAGAATTCATTTTTCCTGAATTTACTTCTAATTCATTAAAAAGCTCTTTTTTTAAAAAAAAAAAATGAAGATTCCAAATCACAAAAACACCTTCTAATATAGGCCCCAGATATGCCATACTCTACTCCCATATATGGCTAATCATGAAAATGACTAATAAGGAAAAAAATTTGTATGCTGAAATTTTCTTCTATTCAATTACACAGAAAAGTTGCAGGTACTAATTAGTAGATTCATGAAATTAGACTTGCCCCTAAATTGAAAAGTAGAGATTCAAACATATTCTAGAGGAGGAGCTTACTCTTAAAAATATAAAAATATATAACAAAAGTAGACAAAAACTGAATTTGGATTGTTTTCAGAACAACAGAGTAGTAACACTAATAGAAAATGAAGAAAGTAATGTGCTTCTGGGATTCAAACAGAACCCTAGAATTCTGACACACAAGCCCCTACCACATAAAACTCCAGACTTTACAAGTGATGATAAGAAAGACAAAAAAAGTTTGGATAATGGGCATGGCAGTATCTGGAAACAAGAATGAAAGAAAAAGAACCAGAGAAAATAACAAAATACAAAGATCTGCAAATAGAGATTAAAAAAAAAACTGTGCCAAGAGAAAGCAAAGATGGTACAATTATAATAGGTACCTTGGGTACCATTATAATAGGTACCTTGGGTACAATTCCAAAACATCTGGAGCACTACTTAAACACCATTGGTATTGACAAAATCATCATCAATCAATTTCAAAAAACAGCTTCACTTGGAACAGCTTGTACAATACCTTTAATACTATCAAACAACAACAAATATATATCCCATGTTCTCGGGATGGACTGAATAGATAGTTAAAAAATACAAAATCTAGTCTAAACATCTGGCTGACTTTGTGACCAAGCATAATGTTCATATCACTCCAAATTATTGGATAACCTCTCCCAGCAGCTTCATTTAGATTCTGAAAAGTAGGGGCAAGAAAGAGAAAAATGAACCCCACAAGGGAGCAAAGCACCCATTTGTTTGACCTTCCTTCTAACATGTCTTGGAATTATCCAATTGGGAAAGAGCAAAACAATTGTAGAAAAACATCACTGAAAGCCCAGAAGGATACCATGGATGATGTATCAAAATCAGATGATCCATTATTCCTAAGATGCTCTAAGTCTAAGTTGTATCCCAACCTTCTTTATGGAAATGAGAAAGTTTATCACGGTGTAGTTGTCTAAAGGGGCTAGGTCCATGGAGGATCTCTTTAGGAGGGATGGCACCATATCTTTTAAGGCAGCTGATGCATGTCAGGGGAACTCATGAAATTTTCTTCTTCAAACTTTAAATTGCCAGAATGAAGCCACCTTCTCAGCTTTGTCATTGGCCAAAAATAAGTCATTATTGGTACATGTTTCTGATAGTATTTGACGTACCAGCAGATGGGCTGGGCTCTGTGTCTCTCCACATTCACACAGTGTGTTGTTACCGGCTAAAAACCTCCACTTGAATATATTGATTAAGACATCTCACACTAGATCAAACCTGGAAAAACTCCGGAAGTGATGCAGCTGAAGAGATGCCTAGAACACTGCTGGAGAAAGATGAAGAGCAAACCTGACAGGACACTGATAAGAAACTTTATTAATAATTACAGGTAGCAAAGCATAATTATTTTTTTCTGATTGTATTGCTCCACATAAGGAAGGAAGGCTCCAAATAAAAAACTGAAGGGCTGCTGAGAGAAATCATTCAAAGTTTATCATCTAATAAACTCATTCACATTCCCTCTGATAGGAACTACAGTAACACAGGTCAATCAGAGTTGACTGATATGGCCTGGCAAGGTTATCATTGAAGAATTTGAATCTGTTGGTCTTGAGAAAACGTTGAGGTGGCAATTTGAGTTATTTGGAGAGGTTATAAGGCTCTGTTGTTTTTGTCTTCCACTTTTCCATAGAATTGGTGAATCTGAAAATAACGTTGAAGTTTGCCAACTGAAGTATTATTCTGTTTGTTAAGAATACAGAAAACATCCAAGAGAAGAAACAAAGCTGTGCCTCCCACTAACATTATGGTACATTCTAATCACGCTAACAAGTGGCAAGATCATAGAAATATTTAGCAAGCATTTGTTTCAGTTATCAAAATTTTGCAATATGATATACTTAACTGTTTCCAATTGAGAACTCTGACTGTGAATCCAATAATGAGATTTGGAGACATACATTAATCCATAAGCAGACGCTGGAAACATAACTTGCTTTACATCTAAATTCAAGAAACTATTTTATTTTCAAAGGGGCAAACTGCCTATCTTTGACATCCAGTTTATAAAAGAAGTATACATGGAATTATAGCCTTATTTGTTGTAAAACTGGAAGAGTTTTTCACTGCTGTCTCTTATCCATAAATTGGGTTTAAATGGATTTTAAAATAAATCTTATGCCACAAAGAATTTAAGAATTTAAATCCTGAACTTATATTGTTACACATGCATAATGCAACTCAAAGCAGCTTCTGGTGGTCATGGTGATAACAGATAAAATAAGGATAAAAATAGACTTACAAACTCCTCTTAGGAAATATGACTTGAGTTTCTTAACACCTTAAAAAGTGAAATTTCAATATCTCTCCCCCCTCCCGCTTTTTTAAAAAAAATCCTTCCCATCAGGCATAACGTGCCATTGATTTTGATATCTTTTCAGGGGTAGGGAAGATGGAGAAGTTTAGATCTGAAAATGATGGTGGCTAAGCTATAATAAAAGGAAGAAGGGTCAGCATTTTTTAAAAAATCTATATCTCTCACTCTTTCTCTATCTTTGTATATCCTCTATTTTTTGTCTAGGTATCTTGGGAAAGACTTATTGTCACCAGATCTTGAAATCATATGTGATTGATTGATTGATTATATGCTATCATTTTTGTCTGATTTTTTTCATGACGATCTGTCACTAACCTTTGTTTCAGGTTTTCTAGCAGTGCACTCATCACTACTATAACTGAGTCCATCCAAATCAATCCAGAATTCTCATTCAGAGCACAAATGACTAGAGGATCAACTTATTACATAATGTTCATATTGTAAAGGTAAAGGTTCCCCTCATACGTACATGCTAGTCATTTCCGGCTCTAAGGGGTGATGCTCATCTCCGTTACAAAGCCGAAGAGCCAGAGCTGTCCGAAGACATCTCCATGGTCATGTGACTGGCATGACTAAACACCAAAGGCGCACGGAATGCTGTTACCTTCCCACCAAAGTGGTCCCCCTTTTTTCCACTTGCATTTTTCCACGCTTTCGAACTGCTAGGTTGGCAGAAGCTGGGACAAGTAACGGGAGCTCAATCTGTTATGTGGTGCTAGGGATTTGAACCGCCAAATTGCTGACCTTTCTGATCGACAAGCTCAGCATCTTAGCCACTGAGCCACTACATCCATATTCATATTATATGAAGATCCATGTTCCTTGAAAAATCCATAGTGTAAAGGCAAAGAACAGGTAGACATCCAAGGAGCAAGGTGGATGGGCTAGATTACAATGATGATGGTTGCATTGTTGAGAGACCTGTAGAGACAGGTAGTCCTGGAGATGTTTATCTATGTAGTTGCTTAAAAGTTTATTTTATTTTATTTATTTTTTGAAAAGATTTATAAGGCTGCCCACCTTAAAGCACAGCTCTGAATGGCTCCCACTGATAATGATAATGACACCAGTTTGATGTCACGTAATCAATCAATCAAGTCTAAGCATGTCCATATTTTTTTCCAAATTACATATTAGATTCTCTTGAAGCTTTTTAAAAGGATGCACAATGTATTTAGAGTCATAGATGACAATTTTCAACTCTTCAGAAATATCCTTACAGTTTTAAATAAAGCTGAGCATTTTGCATTCGAACATCATGAAAAGAGCTTTCTCTGTCCTACAATGAAATTTTCTACATGAGTTGCACAGTTAAGAAAAACATACTTCCTATTCTTCTTAATATAGAAATTAGTCAAATTGTACAGCAGCAATCAGTCCAAAATCCTTCTTTTAAAATATAAAGGCAATCTTCCAATGTTAGCTGAAATTGTTTATGTCAAGCTGATAATGGATACTAAGAGTGTGAACAGGATTCTTGGAAACAGATTTTTCAAACTTGAAAAGTGGAGTTGAACTTTCTCTGCTTCAGGTCTGGGATTCCATGACATTCCTGTTGTGAATTATTTCTTTAGAATATCAGCTTACTGCAAAAGGCAACACACACATACACACACACAAAGAGGAAAAGACAAATCTATTATAACTTATATAAAACAAAATAATATTAGGAAATTGAAAATTATTGTAATAGTGAGTTTTACAACTAACAGCCTTGCCCTTCAAAGATAGCTACAAATCAGGCTATTATTGAACTCTTCAATCACAATTACAAAGTTCTGCATTCACATTTTTCTTGGGAAGAAGTGAGAGAAGTTGATGGTTGAATAAGAACCTCTATTGCAATATATATATTGGGTCACTATATATAATTACACACACACACACACACATACACACACACACACACACAATCATTTGACAAAAAAATGACAATTAACACACAAACACACACATATTCTGTTGGATTTCCATTTTTTTGTCATGTTTATCATTCAAATTTGATCACATTCTGTTCAAAAGATGCTTGTATGGTAGATATGTAATGTTTATTACAGCCCAAAGAGCTAAATACACTGCTACATAGAGTTATATATTGCTATGCAATCCCAATGGGAAAATGGTTTTCTGATCAATTTTGGGGTTTTGGGAGCCCTGATGTTGTAGTGGTTAGAATGCAGTATTGCAGACTAACTCTTCCCACAGCCAGGAGCTCAATCCTGACCAGCTCAAGGTGGATTTCCATCCTTCAGAGATCAGTAAAACGAGGATCCATATTGTTGAGGGCAATATGCAGACTCTGTAAATTGCTTAGAGCATGCAGTAAAGCACTATGAAGCAGTATATAAGTCTAAATGCTATTGCTATTCTCTTTATTCCATTTCACAATGTGAACCTGAAGCCGGAGACATTACACACTCCCCAAGCTTAAGTATTAAGATACCTCCACTATGAAATTACAGGCTAATAGTATGGGCTAAATTCCAACAAAGTCAATATAAAGAGCCTACCATTTTCAATGTGTGATTTTATTCCTGAATAAGTGCTCAATCTCACTTCTTTACATCTTATAATTTTTTGCATGTACAGGCTTTTCTCACTTCACCATCTGATCTCTGACATCAAGCTGTGAAAAGAAGCTGTACCTTATGACCTTCAGGAGGATTTTTCTGGCACTGAAATATGAATCTGGTCCTATAAACCTTCTTGTATGATATTTTTTTTATTTACTAAATGTTAAATCAAATAACTCAGCAGGCAGAGATTGGAGTCCTTTGGTTGCCCAACATTTTCATTCTTGAGTCCTGTCAAAATCTTATGTAGTGGTTGACCTTTCAGTTACTAAGAGGCGTACTTAACCATATATCACGGCAGGGGAGGGGAGAATAAAAGATTGTGATAAGCACAATGACGTTGCAAAAGGGTGGGCATCTCTGAGGGTTGGTGTTTTTCTCAGAGTTTTTTTTTTTAATTTGCTGGTAGGAGAGAACTGAATAACTATTTCAGAACAAAGACCAAATTATCCAATTATCCATCAACAGGGCATAAATTGCAATTTTATTAAGCTATACAAAAGACCAGAGCCAATCAGTCTATAAAAATAGGGAATGAAGTCCCTGGATAGGCCCTTAAAATATGCATGCAATTTAAGAGACCAAAGGTAGGAAGGTAAAGTCATAGTATTACAACAATGATGTCTTATTGGGAATACAAAGAACTATGTCTTATGATAAAGGTTACTTGTTAAAATAAAGCTATGGTTTATTTCTTCTTCTGTGTTATGTCTCTTTAGCCTTGTGTCCCAGAATTCCTCCTGCTTCAAAATATCCCCTTTCCCATCCTTTGCTTACCATGCAATTTTTTGAGTGTTCTTAGCAATTGTATGTGTTCTGGAAATGTTGAGTATGTATATGTTTGCAATTAACTTAGCCCAGATAATGCCATTTTTTAACCCATATGTCATATGTACAGGTGAATTCTCAGGTTCTTTGTTTTTTTAAAACAATACAAGCACACTTTGGAGACTACAACAAGGTCTCAAACTGACTGTTCAGTGATCAAATGAAATTCAGTAATACCGTCAGAGAAAGCTGTAAGAGGTTACTGTTTTAAAGTGAAAGACCCCTCCTCCCCCCCCAAAAAAAGCAATAGTAGTAATAAATAAATAAAACACTAAAAGAAGGAATACAATGAAAACAGTTTGGAGAAAATGATCTACTACATCTGAAATTATCCCTTTAAAGAAAAAACTAGGTCCCAGACTTCCAATGGGGAAGAGTATTAGGACATGAAACAAACCATGTCCTTTTTCTGGCTGATCTGTCATTCCTGGAGTCTCCAAACTTGGCAACTTTAAAACTTGTGGACTTTAACTCCCATAATTGCCCAGCCAGCATGACTAGCTGAGGGATTCTTGGAGGTGAAGTCCACAAATCTTAAAGTTGCCAAGTTTGGAGACTCCTGTCTTATGTAGCTGTTCAGAAGTAGACATTTGAAAAGCTACATATTTGTTTGCTTGTTTTTTGTTTTTTATTTTATGGGTTATGTTTTTACAATTATTGGGTTTTATTGGTGAGAACCATCCAGCATTATGTTTAAGATAGATATATATGTTGTTGTTTTAACCACGTAGTCATGTCTGACTCTTGGCAACTTTATAGGCACATGCTCTCAGTGCTATGCTGTTAAGCATAGCTTCTTTCAATTGTTAGATGTTCAACTTTGTATAAGGTTTATGTTATCAAGCCAGGGTGTTCTCTGCTTGCCCTTCTTCTTCTTGATCCACTAAGGTGGAGGCGCAAATCTTTAAAAAAAAATATGAATTACCCTAAAGGAAGCAATGGAGTAAAACCTGAGCAAATATTTTAGTTGTGGATCCCAAGCAAGTTCTCTTAGTAGGGGATATGATTAAACTTTCTGAGCCACAGTGATTAAAGTGCAATTTGGCAGTTCGAAGTTCAAGGTTGACTCAGCCTTCCATCCTTCTGAGGTAAGTAAAATGAGGACCCAGATTGTTGAGGGCAATATACTGACTCTGTAAACCACTTAGAGAGGGCTGTAAGGCACTGTAAAGTGGCATATAAGTCTGTTGCTATTCTGTATATCAGCATAGATGAAAAGTAATTAAATCTTGCCAGTATGAATGCTGTTCTGCGTGTGACAGAAATGAAGTTATGGAAATAATTGTGCAGACCAAAAAAGAATGTGAAAGAGGTCCTTGAACCAATAAGGGAAGAATTGGGTCCAATCATTGTGAGCATTTAAATCAAAAAGTGCTTGTTTAACTACTTAGAATAGAGTAGAGGTACCAGAGAAAGAAAAATCTTAAGCAATGATTCTTTTCTTTCCCCAAGAGAAAACAGAGTAGCTAGAAAAAGTACATTTGCCCCCAAATGATTGTGTTTACCAGTGCTTCAGGTAACACATTCTGAAATGAGCTACCATAGAAGGGCTCCCAAACATGGCCAAATTTGGTAAAATGGGAATGACATAATAAAATTCATAATAAAATAATAATAATAATAGTACATTGGAATATCTGCAAGAAATACCCTTTGCTTGCAAGCAAAAACTGGTTGTACCACAAAAATAGGCAAAATAATAAATCCTGAAAAAACTAAGATAGTCTGGGACTTTCCAACAGACAAGCATCTGCCACCCAACATCCAGACTTAACAAGTGTTGATAAGAAAGACACAACAATCTTTCTGGATAGAGGATATGTCTGAAGACAATAGGAGAGAAGACGAAAAGATGGAGAAAACCACAAAATATAAAGATTTGCAAATAGAAGTGGAACGACTGTGGCAAAAAAAAAAAAAAAAAAGAGCAAAGATAGTACCAATAGTAACAGGACACTTGGATGCAATTCCAACACATCTGGAACACTACTTAAAAACCATTGGCAATGACAACATCAGTCAATCCGTCAGTGGCAAAGGGCAGCTTTACCTGGAACAGCTGAAATCCTGAGATTGTTTAACACCATGAAAATACAATATCTGCCTATCCCACATCCTTGGGAAGAATTCAACAAGTGAATAAAAGATAATCATGGAAGTAGGAACAAACAAAAATAATAATTCTTCAGCATTGTATTCTATCAACTGGGACTTTGATATTTCCACCATAGCTAAGGTATCTAACTATTGCATTGGCAGCCTCTTGGTCCCATGTTATGAATGAGATATTCAAGAAGATAAGGGCTGAAAGTGGATACCTAGATATTTAAAGTTCTGAACCTCAACTGGCAAGTCTCAGAGAGTCAATTTATGCTGACAGTGTCCCTAAGTAAAAAGCAGCATCTTTATGAATCCTCCAGTAAAGCAATATTCAGGATTCAGTTAATACATGCCGCCTGCATCAAAGGGTTATTTGGGATAAAGAGAGAATCAAGTTCAGTATGAAAAGCATAGGAAAGTGAAGCATAGGAACAGAAAGATACAGTACCACAATTTGATGAGGGAGAGGATGTCATTTCTGCTTCTGTAAGCTTGAATAATGTCACTGATGTAAACATTAAACAGAAAAAGGACAAGAATGCAGTCTTGTTGAATATTTTGGGGGGATTCAGAATGGAAGGAATAACAGTATGATACCACATTGCCCAATCAATCATAATTCTTCTTTACCTTTCGGTTGCCAAACTTTTTTATTGTATAAAATGCTTTGATTGGTCAGAGAATTTGCAATAATAAAGTTTGGCAACAAGAATGTAATGATAAGGATTTCATGGTGTAAATGAAATAGAAGTATTAAAGAGAAGAGAGAAATAAGTACTTTTAAAGTCTGTTGGAGAAAGGTCAATGAGTTATGTTTTAAACTTGAATTGTAAGCCTTTTAATGAACAAAGATCCGATTGGGATAGAAAAATTCATATGACATTATAAGCACAAAATGTTACCTAATCAGGAATATATCTCCAGTTCTTTTTACAAATTTTGTATATAATATATTGTTTTCAAATGTAAAAAACTGTAGCAAGTATGTGTGGGAATTGAGATAAATTCAAAGTTATCTTGATGTGTGCCTTTCCTTAAACAATTAAGGAAATATCACTATAGCAAATATATGCAGAAAACAGGCTGAAGGCTCTCAGAAACTGCACAAATATTGAGGAAACAAAAGTCATTAGTTTCACAAGTCAGAATAGACCTTTATAAATGTCCAGCCCTGCTACTCCACCTTGCTAAGAGATGAAATAAAAGACAACAATGGCAGAACTTATGCAGGGTTGTTCTTGTTCTTGTTATCGACAGTAAACATTAATGACTCAAAGAAGCAAATCCTCCTCTAAGTGGTATGTTTGCCATAATTAATAGACTTAAAGTAGAGCGTGGATGTCTGATTATATTCTCAAAAATCACTTGCACATCAAACTGTGCCATAATATTTAGGGCACTTATAGTGACGTTGTTTCTGTTGCTATTTTTTCTCATTTATCTCGCTCACAGTAAGTCAATGTGAAGCCATTCATTTTCCAAAGCCTTCCAAAAGAGGCAACAGATCCTGAACCAGCGGGTGACACATTGCATTCACAGATGTGTCAGTCACATTCAAGGCACAAAACTAGCACCTCTAGTTGGAACTATGTAGCAGAGGGAAACAAATAACACAAGCCAGCCAGCAACAATTCTGTTACTGTGGTGTTTATTACATTTCCCCTTTCTTTTCCAGAAGGACCACTGATGAAGATTCTAGGGCTCTGTTGTGTAACACTAATTAACAAACATCAAGAAGCAAATCCTAAATAAATACAGGACAGAACCTCTTAAGAACTGTTGATCCATCTTTTGAACACTAAAAGAATAAATGTCCACTTCATAAAATACATCCTGCCTGTACATATCGATGATTTCGCATCACCAATAATGCAAAGTACATGTCATTTTAGTAAGAAAAAGCTGTATCCTTCAGGAAAGGATGCAATAGGAGAAGGAGGAAACAACAAAGGTATATCAGGAAGTAGAAAATCAGACTGGTTGCTAAGGGAAGCTAAAAGGTATTCTCCTTAAAAAGAGTTATATTGAAGCATGAGATCAAGGAGTAATTCTTTATTCAAAGTAAGGCTATTTGAAAATGGTCAGAAATGTCATTTTATGCCACTTTTAAATGTCTTCATCATAAGAACTGTCATTTAAGATGATGATGATGATGATACAAATTGTAATGTACATAGTGTGTATTTAATCCCACGTATTAAGCATGTGTACACACCATTTTGGATCCAGGCTAGTTATGCATAAAACCCTAACCCAACCCCTCACATCCTGGGCATAAACTGTTTCAATTCCTACCCTCAAAATTATGCTATAGAGCACTGCACACCAGAACAACTAGACACAATGACAGTTTTTTCCGGAACGCCATCACTCGGCTAAACAAATAATTCCCTCAACACTGTTCAACTATTTATTTCTGCATTACTATTACTATTAATCTTCTCATTGTTCCTATCACCCATCTCCTCCCACTTGTGACTGTGTAACTGTAACTTTGTTGCTTGTATCCTTATGATTTATATTGACTGTTTCCTAGTATGATTTGATTGCTTATTTGTACCCTATGGCTATCATTACGTGTTGTACCTTATGATTCTTGAAGAATGTATCTTTTCTTTTTATGTACACTGAGAGGTCTCAGTGTACATAAAAGACAAATTCCTTGTGTGTCCAATCACACTTGGCCAACAAAGAATTCATTCATTCAAAATAAAGATACTGAAATCAATGAGATTTTAATCATGATCATCGAGGTTTATTTGTTTCATTTATATATTGCTAGATTCACAAGAGGAATTGCAGAATTCCATGATAAAAATTCAAAAGTATAGCAAAAATATACCCATTAATAAAAAAATCATTTTCATTTCATTTAGACCATATATGTAAGTTTGATGTAGTAGTTAAGCACTAGGCACAAGAAAGCAGAGGCCATGAATTCTAATTCCCTCTTAGGCATGAAGCCAGGCTGGGTGACATTGGGCCAAATGCTTTCTCTCGGCCCTACGAAGGGGGACACAATGGCAAGCTACTTCTGAAAATGTTGCCAAGAAAACTGCAGTGACTTGTGCAGGCTATTGCCAGGAGACACACTGACTCAAAGCACACACGCCTCGAAAAACCCCTACACATGACTTATTACTTGTACCTAACCATGGTATAAATACACCCTAGGAAACCTGCAAGTCTACATGACATTGCATTGTCTTGTCTCTATCCTACCTGTGAAAAATAATTATATTGTTCTTGGTTGCAACATTATTAAAGAAACATTTTCCTTCTTCCAAGTCTGCTCAAAGGCAGCCTCAAGATGTACAATGGATTTTATTATCCATCACCTTGGACAGAAGTCAGATAACTGTAGTGGCTTGAAAGAGATAATAGAGGGAGAAATCAGTAAGACTTTCATCGGACTCAGTGTTTTCATCTGACTCAATGTGGATAGAAGGCACCAGTGGTGATATTGTACCAGTTTGGCCCAGTTCTGCCAAGCTGGTAGCGGTGATGAGCAGTGGAGACTGAACTGGTTCTCTCCACCGCTCTGCTTGTTGGGCCCACCTACTCGCCCAGGCTCCCATACTCACCTTTATCCTCTGCTTTTGAAGTGCAGCTGCTTTTCATGGCACAGCAGAGTGCCACAAGGCAGCTGCTGAAGTGACCGGGAGAGTGCAGGCTTGCAGGAAGTGAGTTGGAACGCGTCTGCGCCTGTGCAAATGCCTCTGGCCTGCACAAAGTGCATGTTTGGCACACACATACAAAGTGTGTGCACATGCACAAAGCATGCCCACCAAGTCATGCCCACCGAACCAGTGGTAAAACTTTTTTGAATCCCATCACTGGAAGGCACTTCCGATTAGCAATGCAGAAAAGCCCTGAGTTTGCATGGAGCCCACTTTGTCTCACAAAATATGCATCGATAACGTATTGGTCCCTTCCCCCACCCCTTTTTTTACCTGAGGTCTTTTTAAGAAAATTAGGGAGAAGTGAGAGAATAGGGGCTAAATTGCAATTGGCATGTCCAAATGTAAAATAGACTATATGAGTTAGAGTTTGCAAAGATCAAATCTCATAAATACTCTCATGAAAAAGAGAGTTACTGATCAAAATGGAATGCTTGTGAAGCTGGGGAGGGGAAGGGTTTTAAAAAAAATCCTGCAAAAACTAGAGACAAATTTTATTTCATTTTGCCTTTATGCATAAATCTGATATTTCAAAGTTTCAAAATTTATATTTTAATATGCACCTATTTTTTGATTGCAAATGTGTAATTACAATTCCAATTTAATATGCTTAAGCAATGGAGATCAGGGTAAAATTATTGGGGTGGAAATGAAATCTATTGGAAAGACTCTCCAACAATTCTTAGGACCTTGAATTCTTAACAACCTTAAACTCCTAAAAATAAAAAGTCACGGAGGAGGGGAAAAAACATATGAAACGAACTTGAGAAAAGCACTTCAAACTTTCCTAAAACACCTTGTCTCTTCAGCTTCAGACTCCACGCTAAACAGAAGTGACATATTTGGCACTGAACTTCCAGACCAGATTGATTTGAACATCCTAAAAGGGCTGGCTTGATTTTCTCATGTTGATTAGATTCTGTTTGTACTTGGAGAAAGAAATTTGGAAATAGTGGCTAGTCTAAAACGGGAATTGAAAAGTTGAACTGCCTATATAGGTTGAAGCATTTCACTCATAATTAGTAACTCAAATTGCAGTGTGCATTTTCTCAGAATCATTCTTTCTTAGGATAGGCTAGTATCGGTAGTAATACATATTTTATTACTTTTGGGTCTCATATTTCATCCTTAATGTAGTGGATCTTAATTTCTAGATAGAACAATGTATTTTTTAAACTTGCTTTAATCTCAGTGGGAATCATTTTCATATATATAGTAGCAATGTGGAAAGTTTATGAAATATAATACAGACCTGTCACATCTGGTCATAAACTGTTTCAACTTCTCCCCCTCAAGATGCTGCTATTATGCATATCATGCCAAAAAAAAAATAGACACAAACATAGTTTCTTCCCCCACGCCATCACTCTGCTAAACACCTAACTCCCACAGTGTCTTATGCCTAAAGATATTTATCCATGTAGTAGGCTGTATTGCTATTATCCTTCTCATCTTTTCAACTTTCTCATCTTCCATCTTTCTCACCTCTCATTTTTCCTACTACCTTCACCTATTGATATATTATGATATATCAATTGTTGTTGATTTATGATTGTATCTTATGATTTATGATCTATGACTTATCACTTTGTTTTTGTATGCATACTGAGAGAAAAATTCCTTATGTATCCAATCACACAGCCAATAAAGTTATTGTATTGTATTCTATATTCTATATTCTGTATTCTGTATTCTGTATTCTGTATTCTATTCTATTCTATTCTATTCTATTCTATTCTATTCTATTCTGTTCTGTTCTGTTCTGTTCTGTTCTGTTCTATTCTATTCTATTCTATTCTTCAAAAAGCACACCCTGATAAATATTTAAAATATTTTAAAAATACAGATGCAGAGCCTTGCAGCTGTTGTAAACTGCATCCATACAATTGATTTCTAATAGTTATTTTGACTGACCATGATTATTTTTATCATGTAAGTTAAGTATGTGAAGCTTTACAGTTCTTATATGCAGAATCCTACAAAGGAAACTCCCCCCCCCCCAAATATAGGCATGCAAAGATTAAAACCTATTTAAAAAAACTATTGTTCAGATCAAGATGTGCAACACTTAACAAGACAAAGATGAACTGGGACCTGGACAGAATTTAATTTAACATTCATATTTCATGCAATAAAAAATAATGGAACTCAAAGACACTTTGAAGTCTGATCGGAGGCTCAGTGATGATACAGTCCGGAGTTACAGGATGGACATCCTCTTCAGACAAAGTTTGAACACACTCAACAGTTCTTATCCTTAAGGACAAATCTGAAACATGATAATCTGCAGTGTGTGTAAAAGAATGAGTAAATTGAGCTCTCTGAATTGAATGCTTTGTTGTGGTCTCCAGAGTCTATCCAACTCCAATTGTTGAAAATCAGCAACATGGTTTCCTGCTATTTTTGGGACAGAAAATGCATTTAAAAAGTTGTAACCCTAAAATAAACTTAACTTAAAAAAACAAGAGCAAAATGATATTTTCACCTTCCTTTTCAAGGAAAACATTGAAAAACCAGGTTTTGCTTATTTTACCTCCCAAAGAACACTAAGAGTTACTAATCTTCAAAAGTTATCTGCAACTTCCCTACCAGTAGTCTAAAGGATTAGTTGCTGCTGAAAAATCACAAACAGAACTGTCATTTTGCCTTATCTTATTCACATGCTGAGTATATTCCATATTCCATATTCACATATTCCATTACTATTTGCTGATGCTGAGAATTCAAGAAATAAATATTTGTGTATTAACTAGGCCAACTCTGCACAGGCAAACTAAAACTGACATCAGAACAACTGATACTTGATACTAATTGGACAATGTTAGTATTTTCATTTCCAAGAAGGTTCACATTTCATTTCATTTTCATTGCAGGAAGATTAATATTTTCCTTTTGTCCTCCGTGGCTAGCCTATTGTGTTTGAACAGAACAGTAAAACCATTTAGTAAATGCAGTGTGAGAATCCTGCAATTGAGGTATAAGAAAAATAAGGATGTTTAATTCAAGGCACACTTTTTTCAGAAGCTTTACTCAAGCATTAAACATGTTTTTTTGTGTATGTATGAAACAGGGACAAAACATATTATGGTTTAAACAGAAGAGAGGTCTTATGAAGCCGTATCCTAGTTGCAATTATGAATTGCCAGAAATAAATGTTATATTTATATTTGTACTCCACGTTATGTAATCGCTTGGAGAACAGTTTGTAGTTCTGCATATCACAAAATAACCAATGTGAAAATTAATAAAAGTAACAGGAGATATCATTTTTTAAAGGCCATTGTAACTATCTTAATTATGGAAAAGGTGAGGGAATTGTGCTGATATTTACTATCAATGTCAGGGGCTTTTACACTGCTTTAGCCAATATCTGGGATTTAGAACCAATACTGGCTTTTCTCCCACTCTTTAAAAAGGTTTATTCTGCTGTCTTAATCACTTAATGCCAGATATTGCCAGAGCCTCAGATTTTGCTGATTTAGCCTCTAGAGGATAATTTGACCTGTTCTTGCCAACACCAGAGACTGTCTGCTCAGTAACAGTTGATATGATGGCTTTTATTACTTTCTCAGCCAGCAGGTGTCTCTTTTTCTTCCTTTAACTAAGTAATTCCTAATAATCTGTGTTGGTAAATGCATATTGAGACTGGGATGTCTTAAATATCTTTGTTATTATTAACCTCTTTGTGAATTGCCTTTGACAGGTGCTTTTATTGTTCAGGAAAGCAAAATTCCAAATTAAGGGAGAGGAAAATTCTGCTGTCATACAAAATTGGTTTGTAGCAATTCAGGTTACAGTAAAAGTATATAGCTATTTATAAGGCCTAACCACCAATTTTCAATATAGAGAAAAACTTTATAGATGGAACTTCTCAGGAGAGATAAGTATTAGTTGTGTGCTAATCCTGATTATTTTTGTCTTTATAAACTACCATATTGCAGTTTTGTAAATAAGTTGCTTCACAGCAGGTGTCTGAGCTTGATTACTTTTGAAAAAGGTTATTAGGGACAGACCTTATTAACCTTTGAGTAAAACCAATGAAAGATATGAAAGCTAAAGGAGTAGACTGGTAAAATAAATAAATAAATAAAAAACCCTCCAGAAGAGCAATAAAACATAGCTATGAAAGTAACATAGCTGCCCAAAATCACCTTATAGGGAAGATGGGTGGCATAAAACTTTAATAAATAAAGTAAAAAGACATCTCCATGTAGTCACCAATAGGAAAGGTCAGTTTGAGGGGGTTGGAAACCTACATTGAAGTTTTGGCCTCATCCCTCATATCTTCAGATGTTTATTTATTTGGTTAAGTAAAAAGTGAAGATTACCTATAGGAGGGCCAACGCGTCCATTTTATTTCTTACTTTACAAAAAAAATGTGGACAGTAATTATATTACTTTTATTTGGCACTGAAATCATATGTTCCACAGTTCTGGAGACCCACAAAACAGGTTCATGGATTTGTATGCTTTGCATCAAACCTGTGGTAGGAGATAAAGGTAAAAGAATTCTGGTGTAATAATTCAGTCCCCTTCCATAATCCTTGATCTCAGAAAGAAGAAAGTCAAATCAAAGTGATTTGAAGAGTCATGACCATACTGATAAATAGTTTTTAGCTCTTTATCCATGAAAATTCATATAGATTATGTTTGGATGTCTTGTCATGCAAAGTAGCCCAAATATATATTTATTAACAGTAACAAACATGCCAATTACCCCCCAAATGCCTCTTTTAAAGTCTTAAAAAGACTTTTAAGGTAATATGAATCCTTTCATTCTGCTTCAATCATTGTAATAACTTGCTTATTTTCTTTGGATATATTTAAGTGCAGTTGGGCATTAGTATCCCACTTCTACTGAAGTCACTATAGCTAACCTAAGGGAGTCATCTCTGTTCAAGAATTAAACCATTTGCCTTCCTTATATATTTTCAAAGCTAAGTAGTGTAAACTGAATATTAATGGGAAGAAATCATTTATGTCTCCAAAATAATTGGCCATAAGTGAAGGGCAGGTCAAATTATGCAGTGCATTATAACCAATTCACTACATAATTTAAGGAACAAAAAAGTAGTATGCTTTTTACGGCTTTGTTCAAGTGGATGAATAACATTTTTCAAAGTTTATACAGTCTTTGGAGCTCCCTAAAATTATGAATAATTGATGCATGAAATTGTTACTGTTTCTCAGATAAAATTATTTTATTAGAAACTTCCATTAAAAAAGGCAATAGGTTTCATGAATACCATGCATTTTTCTCTTCACATTTCTGCATAACGCAATCTGTTTCAACAGATTTACCTGGAACATGTCATTTTTGCCCAGTCTTCCATAACTTTGTGACAGATGATATATCCAACTTATTACGGTGATCGGCTGAGCTTTACTTCTTCTTCTTCTTCTTCTTTTTTTTTTTTTTATAAAACCAAGATATTAGTATTATTGCCTTCAGGTCAGATTTGGCTCCTGGTGACTCCATACAGTTTGAGGGAGGGATATTTTTGTAAATGGTTTTGCCATTGCCATCTTTCTAGGGCTGAGAGTGTGTGACTGGCTCCAAGTAATCCAGTTTGCTTCATGCCTAGGGTAAGACTGGAACTCGTGGTCTCCTAGTTTCTAGCCTTCTAGACTTTAAACCAGGGGTCCCAAACTTGACAACTTTAGGGCTTGTGGACTTCAACTTCCAGAATTCCTCAGCCAGCCGTGCTGAGGAATTATCTTTTAAGATATTACTTTATTATTTTAAATAATGTTGGGTAACATTTGGCTAGCTCTGGGTCCTTTTTAAACCATTTTAAACCATTTCATGATACAGAATTAATAATTGAAGCAAAACCTTTGTTATCCAAAAATATCATCTTTACATTTCTTTTATGTGGTTCAGTGAAGATGCATTATGTATTGGATTTATATCCTGCTCCGCTTCTGTTACACCCTGCTCAAGTGAGTGTAACATAATGCCATCACTTCTGATTTTATACTCACAACAACTAGCCTTTGAAGTCAGTTGAATCAAGAAATATTATTTGGCTTAAAGTCACCCTGCTAGCTTGTAAAGCTACAAATGAACTTGCAACTTCCTAGGCATAATCCAGCATCTTCAATCACTACATTACCCTGCTTCATATATAATTCAATTATATATTTTATAAGACGTCAGCATTATTCTAAAACAAAATTAGAAAGCAAATGGAGGCATAAGTACAGATCCTTCCATCCCAAAGTCAGAGAAAATGGATTTTAGTAAGAATATAATACAAATGGTTCAGTGGTGGGATTCAATTTTTTTTACTACCGGTTCTGTGGGTGTGGCTTGGTGGGCGTGGCAGGGGAAGGATACTGTAAAATCTCCAGTCAAAGGTGGTATTTGCTGGTTCTTTGAACTACTCAAAATTTCTGCTGGTCAGAACCTGCTGAATATATCTCTGTGTCAGGATTCCAGCAGTTGCTCCAATTAAATCATGAGCCTCAAGCCACACTCCCAAAACTTCAAAGGATTTATTAGAAGCTAACATGCAGGCATTTGCCTGGGTGTAGCTGACTCCGAGATACGTAATTCACTGTCATCCTTGATCCTGCTTTCTCCTCCCCCCATCCCTCCGGGTGTATCATCCAACAAAACATGTCCATAGCCAAGAGTCATCAATCATGCTCTCCAATTAGATTTTTGCGTGGCAGAAGCTTCAGTCATCTAATCAGTCTCTGAAGAAAATATGAATGGAATGTACTTTCGATTCCACACTGCTTCCTGCTCTTTGAAACTCCCCCCCTTTTTTTTTTCTGTTGACAACTATAAAACGTGTATACAAAATGTTTTATGAGTTGACACTCTGAATTGTTTCCTATTTGAAGCAGTGCCTTTGTGGTTAAAAAATGAAAAGAAAAGATACATTGCAAATCCAGATCTCTTTCTTGGCTATGTGTTTAAAATTGCATCTAGTTTACTTTGATTTCTAGAAAGTGGAATCCTCCTTGTAGGGAAAACTGGATAGAGAGGACAGGGCAATAGTTCACTGGTACAGCAAAGGCTTTATACAGGTACAGTTCATTTAGTGATTGTTCAAAGTTACAATGGAACTCAAAATTTTAATATGCAGCCTCTCTATGGTTATGTGCTTTACATTTGGATACTTTACAACTGATTTATGATGGTTGCAGTGTCCCAGAGTTATGTGATTCCTTTTGCAACCTTCTGACAAGCAAAGTCAATGGGGAAACCAGATTCGTTTAACAACCATGTTACTAATTTAAGAACTTAACCAATTTTTCACTTAGCAACCTACATTTTGGGCTAAATTGTGGTCATCAGTTGAGAACCACCTGTATTAAGACCATCCCAGGAGAAAATGGGAAATGGGAAAAACCAGCTGGAGTATCTGCATTAAAGGAAGATGGTATCTTCCTTAGCACCCATCAGTTTCTTTCTTTTCCTCTACTGAAGATTTTTTTTTTAAAGAAAGAAATAACGAATGTAAAAAAGGCAGCTGCTTTCCTCACCATCTGTATTGTCAAAATAGTTCTGGACCTACATAGGCTCTAAAACAAGGGGTCTTCAAACTTGACAGCTTTAAGACTTGTGGACTTCAACTCCCAGAATTCCTCCTCCTCCAGTCATGTTAGCTCAGGAATTCTGGGAGCTGAAGTCCACAAGTCTTAAAGCTGTCAAGTTTGAAGACCCTTCATCTAAAGCATGTGGTGTTGGCAATTTTCACAATGAAAAATAAAATTAGCAACATGGTCACAAATCCGAGGATTTAACTTAGAATGTTGAATGTAATCCTGTGTGAGTAGAGTTTTAAGAACTTTCAAATCTCAGTTCCTCCTTTCTTCTCAGCTCTTTGGGATTCCTTCAAATGTTCTCTGCAAAGAATTTCTGGAAAGAATTCAAGGATGTTGAGAATAATTGCAGAAGAAAAGAGAAATCAAAGGGCCATACTTTCATTCTCAGATTTGGAAGAGGCCTTCAGTCAATGAACATCTATGTCAGGGATCTTCAAACTTGACAGCTTTAAGACTTGTGGACTTCAACTCCCAGAATTCCTCCTCCTCCAGTCATGTTAGCTCAGGAATTCTGGGAGTTGAAGTCCACAAGCCTTAAACTTGCCAAATTTGAAGACTCGTGGTCTATGTCCCATGAATGGAAGCCTACCTTGGATGTTCTATTACTCATGGAAGCTTTGATAGAATCACGGTCCATTCATGCAGTATCTTCTTCTGTAGATGGAACAATAGCTTTAAGCCATCCTGCTCTTCTTGCCTTTAGAGAATCCCACTGAATCTGTTTGAAGCTTGTATCTTCTGGCTTCTTTTAGTGCATTCAGCCTCCTAATGGAAAACAGATCACAGCAGTAAACCATCCAAATGGTTTCACTAAGATCTAATGAAAAACACTGAAATTTCCAGAGACAAGCCACTGGTTGAGGATGAATGTTCTAATTCAGCTAACTCTAATTAGCTCAATTTGTGATTCAGCTGCAAAAGGTTGAATTATTTTCTTATACATATACATCTCAAATAAGTAAGCAGCAGCAACCTCTTCCTGAATCAGTGAAAGCAGAGAAAGGAAGAGCAAAAGTTATTATTAATAAGCCCCCATTAGAGCACTGCTTAAGCATAGATCCTGTATTTATTGGTGCATTATCCTTTTAGAATTTTTACCTATTAGATCTGTCAGGTCATAGAAAGACTCAGAGTGTATTTGCAGGGGTAATTGTAGCAGGCACAATTCAATTATCTTTAAATGCTTCTCTAATTGCATTTATTTATTTATATATTTAGTTTATTTGTTAGTTTTGTGGAAGCTTCTGCTGCAAAGGGTTTATTGAAAAAACAGAAGAGATCCCATAATCATGCTTTTTCTTCAAGCAGAAGAAATATAAATATTAGAACTACTTTCCCTTATGAAAGAAGTGTTTTTGGATGAGTGGATAAGTGAGAAGATTTAGCCCAAGTAAACCTGATGATGACTGCTATTAAAAAGGAGCCTGAGGAACTGGAAAGAGTGCAAAAGAAAGCCCAAAGATGGTAAGAAGCTTAGAAGCTTATTCCGATTAAAAGCAATTGAAGGAACCTGATATGTTTAGTCTAAGGAAGAGAAGGCTAAGAGGAGACATGGTAGAAGTCTTCCAACACATGAAGGGAAGTCACAGAGCAGAGACTGTGAATTAATTGTCCATTGCACCCTAGGACAAGACAAGAACTAATGGGTGGAGACTTAACAGAGAATGCTTTTTCTACTGTGAGATCTATTAAGCAGTAGAATAGGATGGCTGTCTGAAGTTATGGTGCTCAAAATTTTCAAGAATACATAGGTCAGCCATTTGTCTGGGATGTGTGCAGACCTCTGTGTGCACATGTTTCTTCTCTCCTGCAGGAACAGCATTGGTTGCCAATTTGTTTCTGGGTGCAATTGAAGGTGCTGGTTGTCATCTTTATAGACCTTCATGGCTTGGGTCCAGGTCATCTGAGGGACTGTCTCTTGCTGGTCACATCTACCCAACCCACTAGATGTGGAAGGCAAGGTATGTTGTGGGTCCCATCCCTGAGGGAAATACATCTGGTGGGATCCAGAATAAGGGCCTTTATTATGGTGGGTCCCTCTCTCTCCAACAACATTCCCCCAGAGATTAGATTGGCTCCCACTCTAACACTCTTTTGGAAGGTGTTGAAGACATAGTTCTGCCAGCAGGCCTGGGGAACCCAAAGCTGGATGGAGCCTATTAAATGTCTCCTATGAATATGTGTTGTCACCGGGTGGGGTGGGTGAGTGGCTTCTATTTTATTAATTTATTATTTTATTTTATTTATTATTTTATATGATGTTTTTATATTCGTGTAAGACTAGACCATCATCTTAATTGCTACAACACATTGGTTTCTACAGTACAACATTCAAGTCTTGTATGGTTCAAGGACATTATGAAGTATGCAGAGTTCTCACAAACAGCAGCATAGACTATTCAGACAAGATTCTGCAAAATATCTTTTGCTAAGTATTTCTGAAAAAATAATAAAATGAACCATCTTGTTATATAATCTCCTTGAAGAGATGAAACATCAGTACTAGATAAGACTTTTATATATAAGTAGCTCATTACACATATTCTACTGCAAACAGAATTTCAATGTTTTCTTACATCATCAATCAGGTTACATACTTATCAATCAGGGAATCAATTTATACACATATTTGACCTTCAACTGATTAACATTAGATTTCCTCTGATCTACATTACAAGGAGGAATAATAGAGCCATAGTATTGTTTTAATTATTACACAATAATGTGACACATTGACACTTATTTACATGTCATTGTATACTTTTCAGACAATTTGCATAGTTTGATTTTGGTTCTAAAGAATGGAGATCAAAAGTGGTTCATGAGAATGATCCCTTCTTAGTCACTCTGAAATGTAGTTTACAACTTGAAGAGTTATCTAGTATTATCTTTAGAATTAGGAAAACTCTACCAATTCTAGAGTGATAACTTTGTGAATGGTTACATTTTCTGCTCAGTTTCTATACCCAAAATGTGTGTTTATTTTGAGCACAGTTTAAATATCAAAGTCTACATAAGTAAATAAGTAGAACATCTGAAATGTATACATTACTCAAACACGTAGTTCCTACAAGGTCCCTTTACTTTCAACTCACTATCAAAGAATGAAAAACAGAACTATATTGGATATTTTCAGACATGTTCTTCTCTAAAGGGCTTTTGTCTGTGTGAACCTGCAGGGTGCCAAGTAAATTAATATCAAATGATGTGCAGACTTCTTTAATTATTTTTCATTCTTTACTAAGCCTTATTATAACTGATTACTGGAGCTTGCCTAGAAGCATCAAATGACCTTTTTCTCCAAGAACTTAGCAGACTGAATATTTTTAAAGATTGGCTTTAAAATTCTTATTACCATTAGAACTGGTAATAGAAAAATTGAAATGTAATTTAATATAAGCCCAGAACAGGCAAAAAAATCCAGATTAAATCTTGCCATCCCCAGGTATATTTGAAAAATTCTTCTCAAACCCAAGAGGGCAATTAGAAACAAGGTCAATGCTTCTGCTTTTGTCCAAGGGAGAATAGCTTCCTGTGTTTCTTGGTATTTGTAGAAAATGGTTCCTATCAGCTCAACCAGGCAAAGCAATCCAGAAACACAATTCAGGAACTAATTCTACTTTATGGTAAACGTTATGGTGAAGGTACAAACTTCCTGCTGCCACTTTCAACTGCCTGATCAATTAATTAGGTGGCTCCTTCCTAAGTTTATTTCTTTGACCATTAATCCATTAGGGCAGGGCTGTCAAACTCACAGCTGGATGTGTCACACAGTGGCCACGCCCAGTTTAGCAAAGGGGGGAAAAGTCTCACTACATCACGTGATGGCGCCGTGACAATGCAAGTTTGATCTCCCCTTTTTGTCTGATTGCTTCATGGGGAGATCTCTTTTCCTTGTCCCCAAGGTCATCCATACATATCATTAAAGTTACAACTAACCATTTAAATACCTCAAATATCTTTTCTTTTGATTATTTTTATTTTTGGTTGGGCAGAAGAAAAATAATTAAGATGTCAAACAACAAGTAGGACTAGGAATGACAGATGTCACAGTGGCCCGGAATGATACAGAATCAGTTGAAGATGAAAATCTAGAATATATTTTGGGATTTTATCTCAATCTGCTTGCAAGTTGACTTCTTCAACACTGTGGAAGTTGTTCAATGAAAAATTTCAAAAGCTTGCAATCTACAAGTATTTTTGGTATTTTTCACTTGGCTTCTGATATAGAAGCTTTAATGTGGGAATAAGTCAGCAGTTAATACTATTAGAAGAAACTACTCAATAACAGGATCAAACAATCGGTACCACCTCATGCTTCCATTACTTTTTTCTAGAAGACCAGAATACATCTTCTGTACCAACTAACACCTAGATAAGCAAAAATTAACACTAGACAAATAATTTAGCAGAAAAATAATGTCCTAACCCAAGAACTACCAATGGGGGAAAACATACTCCCACCAACACTGTCAGGATAAGCTATTTTACAGGTAGTCCTCAATCCTTTAGTGATCATTTGAACTTACAATGGCCCTGAAAACAGTCACTTGTAACTAGGCTTGCACTTAGATCATCACAGTGTCCTCTTGGTCACATGATCCAAATTCAACTGCTTGGCAACCAGCATGTGTTTATGATGTTGCAATGTCCCAGAATTACATGATCACTATTTGTTGACATTCCAAGCCAGTTTACAACAAGCAAAGTCAATGGGGTGAGCTGGATTCACTTTATCACTTTATCAACCATGGCAGAAGAGGTCATACAATTGTTTGTGACTCACTTAATTACCATCTCACTCAGCAACAGACTTTCCAGTCCCAATTGGTTATAAGTCAAGGACTACCTGTATAAATAGGGAGCAATCTCTGCACTGAGTAATATCAATGATGTTAGTTAGGTAAGGAAAAAACAGGAGAATGCTACGTACTCCTCCTTTCTGTAAATTCACTTTTTGATGTTAAGAAAATGTAGAAGCCCACAAAAAGTAACCAAACTGGGACTGCATCTTCCATTGAATTAATTAATAATAATAATTGATATCCTTCAGTCTCAAAAGACTATGGTACCGTGCTCTAAAAAGAGGTCCTAAAACAGCATCTGGTGTGGCTAATCAGTTGAGAGTGGCAATCCCTTCCACACTGAGGACAGATTCAGTCTGTCTCCTGTCTAGGCCCCAGATTTCACTGGTTCCGGGACTGCCTCTTTGCCTCAGCCTGCCAAACGAGTGTCTCTTTGAATTGGAGAAGACCATGCTGCATCTTTAGCCTCCAAGCTGAATGATCAGAGGTCAAGGTTTCCCAGCTGATGATGACCATTCCCAAGGCCTTTAGATCCCTCTTGCAGATATCCTTATATCACAGCTGTGGTCTCCCTCTAGGGCACTTTCCCTGCACTAATTCTCCATACAGGAAGTCTTTCTGAATCCAACCATCAGTCATCCCCACGACATGCCCAATCCAACATAGACATCGCTGTTTCAATAATATATACATGCTAGAAATTCCAGCATGTTCCAAGACTGCGCTATTTGGCACTTCGTCATGCCAGGTGATGTCAAGAATACATCAGAGTTAATTGAATTAATTTATTCAATGGAGAACAGGTTATAAAATGAGTAAACAAGTCAAAGTTAGTTAAAATATTAAAAGATTAAAACACAGAGAATTAAAATATTACCAACAACTACACTAAATCGGAACAAAAACTGAGCTAAGAGTTGGGTGGGATGGAGATGAGGTCTTCTTACCCTGTCAGCCATTTGCAGTAGCGAGCGCCCCCCTCAGCGAAGCCAAATTTTGAGACTCTTTCAGAAGGCCTAAAGGAGGGGGGTAGTTTTCATCTCAGGTAGTAGAATGTTACACAGGGATGGGGCTACAGTGAAAAAGGCTTTTCTCCTTGATCCCGCCTGCTTCAATTCCTTAGCAGATGGGATCTCTAGCAGGCCTCTTTTGCTGGCATGAGTGAGGTGGGCTTGTGCCATCCAGGAGAGATTGACTGTAACTGATGGTCTTGGTAAAAAATAGGAAGTATATTTGATTTTAGGAGACATATATATCATAGCTCAAGTCCCCTTTCAAAATAGGATAACAGGAGGTGAATTGCTTTCAAATTGGGGAATAAATTCTGTACTAGTATCTAAAAAAAAAAATCAAGAAGTCCATTTGGATTATTAGAATCTGTATTAATCCACTGAGATAATTGGCTTTTGAAATTTTATGAGATTGCTTGATGGGGATCATTTGCTTCTGACATTGCCAGCTCCTCCCATCACAGCAAAATACAGTACCTTACATTATTCTTCAGTATATTTATCCAGAGCCCAAAGAAAGAAGAAGTCTCTTTCTTTGGGCTCTGAAAAGGAAGGCGAAGAAGGTGATGGTGATGACAATAAAGAGAAGATGGCCCCAGTATGCAGGCCACTAAGGAATCTTTCCAATGGATATCAGAAGCTGAAGCTGTTGTTGAAACCTGTACTTTATACATGCGTTATATATGTAATCAATGGTTTACTTTAGGTCTGAAATGTTTGTAATATAGCTAATCGTACTAAAACCCAAACGTTGCTTAACCAGCAAAGGACCTTCCAAATTCTAATTTTGCAAGCTGATAGTTGTCAAACAATCTACATTGTTCCCAGTTGCTATTAAGTTAATTTTGACTTATGGTAATTCCGATCAGGCAGTTACAAGTAGTTGTTGATTTACAACCACAATTTGGACTAGAATCTCTGCCATACATTGTTGTGGTCACAAGTCAAGTCAGGCCTGATTTTTATGGTGCTTGTTAAGCAAATCATATGGTTGTTAAGCAAGTCCAGCTTTCCCAATGGGTGTTTTTTTGTTGTTGTTGCCAGAAATGGGCCAAAAAGGACACAAATTATAATCAGATGACTGGAGGATGCTGCAGTCACTCATAAACATGAGTCATTTACCAAGAGCCTAAATGGTGACCATGTGACTGTGGGGATGATACAATGGTCATAAATGTGAATACAGAGCATGAGTCTTAATCAATGACTATTATAATCATTGCTACAGGGGCATCAACATCTGTTGTTATTACATGGTGGTGCAGTTGTTAGAGTGTAGTTCTGCAGACTAGTTCTGCTGACTGTCATCTGACTGCAATTTAGCAGTTTAAATCCCACCAGGCTCAAGGTTGACTCAGCCTTCCATCCTTCCAAGGTGGGTAAAATGAGGACCTAGGTTGTTAGGAGCAAGAGGCTTACTCTGTAAACCACTTAGAGAGGGCTGTGAAGTATATAAGTCTAAATGCTATTGCTATTATGTCAATCCATCACATCGCCACTTTTCCTGTTTTGCATTTTCCTTCAGCCTTGCCAAGCATCATCTTTCTCTAATAAACTTCCCCTTCATGTGATGTTTCAAAATATGAAAGTTGCAGTGTTACAATTTGAGTTTCTAAGAAAAGCTTAGGTTTCCTCCAATATTGATTGATTTATTCTCCAGGCAGTCCATAGGACTTGCAGCATATTTCACAAGGCCATAATTTAAAAACATCTACTTTCTTCCTGTTTCTTCGGTGTCCAACTTTCACATTCATATGTTGTTACTGAAAATGCTGGGTCTCTCACTGCTGTGTTCCAAAAGGACGATTCATCATTTGATTTCTTGGCTGCTTGTAGTTTCATTATTGATTATTGATCCAAGCAAGCTGAAGTTGTGTACTATTTCTATTTTTTTCTTTTCTCAAGGGGGAAATTATTGATGCTACCAGTTGTTAAGAATTTTTTTTTTATTTCACCATATTAATGTACAGGTCCATTTTGAGACCAAGCCCCTTGATCTTGATAATTGGATGTTTCAGATCATTTACACTTTGAGCTAGCAATGTGGTATCATTGGTGTTATTGATGAGACTTCTGTTAATATTCATGCCTAGGTTTGCTTCATATTGTCGAACTTCTTTGATAGTTTTTTTCAAAATATAAATTGAAAAGGCATAGCAAAAGTAGGCATCCTTGTCATACAACTGGTTTTCATCATTCTGTTTCTTCTTGTTTGGTTTGCTTCTTGATCAATATAAAATTTGAATTTTTAATATAAGAATTTAAAAAAGAAATATCATCTCTCAGGTGTTACCCAATGGCAAAATTTAGAGTTACAACATTTATTTAACAATGGACCAAGCTGAATTTCCAGCTTCTGAGACCCCCTGAGATAGTAGAGCAGCAGGGGCCGCGGGAGCTCACGTGATAAGAAACTGATAAGACACTGGGCCTGCGCACCACTGAGATCAGTGGCTCGATTCCCATGAGTGAATAAACTGCAGAGGGACAAGAGAGGACCCTCCCCTGAGTGCCTACCAGCATTCAGGCATCCCGTGGGTAAAGATAATACCATCTGAAAAATTCCTTTCAAGAGGCACCCAGCCACCTCAGTGATCCTTGGCTAACACGTGCCATACTCTTAAAAAAAAAAAAAAGTAGAGCAGCTTGTTAAATCATTTAACAATATTGATGGACATTCATGAAAGCCAAATAGAAATTAAGTGTTCATTGACTGCACTGTATTTCATTATGGATCTGGGAAGCTTCTTGATTTTATCTTTGCCTTTCATTTACAGCGGAGTATACTATGTGATTGTCAGATTCAAAGTGGCTAATGTCAGTTCGTTTGAGTGCACTAACATCCATTAAATCAACTTGGGTAGGTTCCATTTCGAACTTAATCACTTCTGGTTTTCCTTATTTTATAAGTTGTACATTCCATGTTCCAATATAAAGCTCTTTATAGCTTCCTGTGTGGCTACCTTCACAATCAGGCAACAGAGAGCTTTATTCCAATTGTATGCCAATTCTACTGTGAAGACTTTTCATGTCTTCCCTGGTATCCTGCTGAATGCCTTTCAACCTAAGGATCTCATCTTAAAACACTATATTGAAGTTCATGGTATTGTAACTATCTGTTATTTTCATAGCAAAATATGGAATTTGCTTCTGCATAGTGTAGTGTTGTTATCATAGAAATGTGATTCTCCATTGCCAACACTGTATCTTGTTGTTGATGTCCAGATTTTGCCTTAGTCTGGCATTTCATCTTAGTCTATCACCTCAACAGAGACTGTGGTAGTGAATATGATAACACCATTGCTAATGTACACAAGCCCTTATAACACAAGCCACAATCCAAGAAAGCAAAAATCTCTCTTACATTCTCAAAAATGTCATTCAATTATGAAGGAGGCATCTCTTATCCTTTTTTCAAGCTATCTCAGAATTTCTTTGAATATTTCTTGGTAATTAAACTACCTTTACTATTGGAGTATATTTTTGCCACTGTTCTTTTCTCCATATACATTTTCTTCGCTCTGTAAACTCTCTGGTTCAATAAACTGAAAGAGAGCAGTTCTATTTTATTTATTTATTTTCTTGGAGCTACTTCCTGATCAGAATACTCAGTGGTCAATCTGGGCAGAATCATTTCTGAAAAATGTTCATGGAAAAACTGCAGACATATTATCAGTAAATAGGATAATTATTAGCAGGTTCTAATATTTTGTTCTTAAATACATACTGGAGCTCCCCCCCAGAAGCAGAAAAACAGACTCACATGGTTTCGGAATAAAAAGTGACCAAAGTACAATGCTGCTTGTTTATTGATGGAAAGAAGAAATAGAAATGTTTACAAAGAGAAAATTAAATGGAGTTAAATTTATGTTTCCCTAATAAGTACTCAAAACTACATTGGAGCTCTCATACCTCATGAGTAAAGCACTTGTATGGAGATGGCTGTATAGTAAATATTTTGTAATACATAGTCTTTCACTGATTTCACCTTTTTGTTAGCATGGTTAACAAGACTTTATGGAAATGCAAAGTATTAATACATACTCTACATATTTTTTTTATCTTAAGGAACAAATGCTTTCCTAACTTTAAGAACTGTTAAATATTTTATGTGATTTTGCCTTCTTTCCCTTCTTTTACATATGCTTCATATTAAAATGCTTAAATATATTGTAATTTCATTTGCTTGCATTTTTAATGAATTTCCCCCTTTATTTTAATTGTGTTTCATCGGCATGTTTCAACCCAGGAAAACACACAGAAATAGACTAAAGAAATAAATAGAGAGGTTTCTGGCTGACAGAGGAATATTGTTGTTGCCCTAGCAAATAATCATGGCAACTGTGGTATTGTTTTGACTTAGTCCGAATGCCAGTTTGTGAGTAATAATGTGAGTTAGACAACAGTTGTACCACAAAATCTCTGGCACCAGCAGAAACTTTTTTAGAAGTGTGACAATTCAAAGAAAAACAAAGGCAAAGTGTATTAAGATGGCACTATATTTGAAGAGGGACAGAACAGTCATGGAAAAAGGTGGCCATTGTAAATCTATATGCTACTAAAACTTTCATTCTGTAACATTTAATTGGGTGAAACTGCGCATCATAGGGCAATACTTTTTGAACAAAGATACTTCAAATGGGTAACAGAATGAGTTCAACATCTAGGACCCATGACTCTTGAGCAGGGGTGTCAAACTCACGTCGTCATGGCAGCATCACATGATGTATCGAAACTTTCCCCCCCTTTGCTAAACCAGGCATGGGCATAGCCAGCACGTGACACATCCGGCCCACAGGCCGGGAGTTTGGCAGCCTTGCTCTTGAGGGAATGATACATTGGGAGAACTGTAATTGCCTTAGGCTGCAGCTGTTGCTGTTGCAGTTAAGCTGATACTGTGGTCACATGATCCTCATTTTGAACATTCCATGACAGTTTCTGAGCCAGTCTCATAATCTCTTTCTCTCACACCCACCTAGCATTAGCCAACTATTTGCCTGCTGGAATAGGTTGGGATGGGATGGGACGGGACAGGAAGGGAAGGGAGTTTTTGGATACCCCCTGTCAGCTTTTCACTAGGAAACTTAATGAAGAAGCTCCGACTGCTTTTTTGGCTGTTTATGTCATTCTGTTTCTTTGTATCGATAAGGAACTCTCTCTGAAATGATCATCCCAACTGAGTACAGGGTTGTCTAGTTATTTTACAACTACTTAAACAGGGATGTAAGTGGGTGGTTAAAAGCATTTTTTAGGGACTGAAGATTAAAATTAAGATAAGTGTGTTAATGGAAAGTAACATTATCTAGAAAGAATTTATTCCTTTGAGCCACTTAAGCAACTTGCTTATTTTTTAACAACTCTTGAAGAAACATAATCTCATCTTAAATCAGCAGAAAAGGATCAATTGATTTCTCCCCTTCTTGCTAGCTTGCTACTTCTAGCCTTTCTTCCAATTTGTAGTTGATTCTGTTCTCAAACTCATGTAGGTTATTTTCATATTATAAGAAGCAGTGGGTGGAAACTAATCAAGGAGAGAAGCAACTCAGAACTAAGGAGAAATTTCCTGACAGTTAGAACAATTAATCAGTGGAACAATTTGCCTCCAGAGATTGTAAATGCTCCAACACTGGAAGTTTTTAAAAAGATATTGGATAACCATTTGTCTGAAGTGGTGTGGGGTTTCCTGTCTAGGCAGGGGGTTGGACTAGAAGACCTCCAAGGTCCCTTCTATTCTATTCTATTCTATTCTATTCTATTCTATTCTATTCTATTCTATTCTATTCTATTCTATTCTATTCTATTCTATTCTATTCTATTCAAGAAAATACCAGATCATGTGTTTTGATGCATGTGTGTTGTGAACGTTTTGGATTTTTATTCATAGATGATTATGCATGATCATGAATTAGTTGATCTAATCTAGTCAGTTCCTCCCTCTTCCTCCTAACATTTTGGGAAAATAAAATATTTAACAGGAACATTTGAGTGGTAAGGTGGGTTCAAAAATATTAAAACGATGGTCATTGCCACATGATTGAAGTCTCATCCTCTTTTGTGACCATTGTAGGACTCGGGCTGCCAAGAGTCCTTTTTGACATTCCCTGTGGATGCTCTGGAATTTACTATAGTGTTAGTTTGACGTTTTGTAAAAGAAACAATTAATGGCCCCAAGGCAATATTTAAAGCATGACTGAATCAAAAATCATTGTCCTCTTCATCCTCACCTTCCCATAGAACTTCAGCCTGAGTATATGGAACATGTCAGGGTTCCAAGTAATAAATTCATTGCAAGCAAGACTCCAAGGCCGTTGAGTTCCTCAAACATTACTTTTGAAGGACTCAACAGCCTCCAGTATGGCAACACTGAAGTGGACAAAATGGCTTTGGTCAGGACAGCTTCAGGGTTGACAGATTTCTATGATTTTTTTCTACAATAGCAATATCACTTAGACTTATCTGCTGCTTCATAGTGCTTGACAGCCCTGTCTAAGCAGTTTACAGAGTCAAGCTATTGCCCCCAACAATCTGGGTCCTCATTTTACTGACTTCAGAAGGATGGAAGGCTGAGTCAACCTTGAACTTGTCAGGACTGAACTCCTGGCAATGGGCACTCTAACTACTGCACCAACCACAGGTCCTACAAGCTAACTGCATCACCACCTTCAGTGTAAAGTTTTCCAGAATACATTATACCTGACACAATTGTGGAGTTCCTTTTTTTTTTTAAAGCAGATATTTTGTCCTTCTTTTTCTTTGTAAATATTTAGTCCTCTCTCCTCTGCCACCTGTCCCCATATACTGTATAATGTCCTAGCTGGAGGATACATTACAGGGCACACAGAGAATACGAAATGGTAGTCTGGATGCCAGCCGTTTTCCTGATGCTGCCTTTTGAAGGAATAGAATGGGGCAGGAAGGGAAACAAGGAAAAAGCTCTGCTAGGAACAATAGCAACAGCACTTGATTATAATAATAATTTCCAGGGGTATTGTAAGAGAAGAAAAGTGGACAGAATACAATTGATTTCTTGGGCCTACGGGGCTGTTTTTTTCCTCTTTATTTTTTATGCATTGTCTCTGAAAATAAGGGTACTGTTTACTGTGGTAGCCAGACATTCACTTCCTTTTGTTAAAGATCCTGTTGGTGATGCCTCTCCATGGGAACAATTCTTTATACAGATCTACTCTGGAATGCTTTGAAGAATAAAAGCAACTGCAACCACACTTTCATTACCAACCCAAGAAGATGTAGTTGCTGTACCTATAGACTAATACCTACTGGTGACATCTAAGTTCAGCAAATGCAAACGAAAATTCAGAAAGATGCTGATTGAAAAGTGTGCCTATTATGCATAATCTCCACAGCTAATTTTAGAAATCCCAGAAAGGTAGAAAAGAAGGCTGCCAGCATGAAATAAGATCTAAGTAATCCATACAGGGTGACGGGGGAGGAACCACACAAAAAAACAGGAGAAGGGGAGAGCACTGCTCATTTTTTCCCCCACTAAAAGTTGTATTTCTGCAGAAAACAATGAAGGCCATTCTAGGGAGTGTTCTTAAATGGGTATTGTTAACCATTTGTTATAATGCTGCAGGGAAGCCCTAGGCTCCTGCAAGTTTTCATAATGGCATGTTCTGTTATTCTGTCTATCTGTCTATATCTGGCCTTTCTTTCTTTCTTTCTTTCTTTCTTTCTTTCTTTCTTTCTTTCTTTCTTTCTTTCTTTCTTTCTTTCTTTCTTTCTTTCTATCTATCTATCTCTCCCCCCCTTCTTTCTTTTTACTTATTTGCAGATATCTGAATGATCTTTAAATGGCAACATAAAATTCTCTATTTTTATTAAACTGCTGTAAACCACTGAAAGAGGATTGTAAATCACTGTGAAGTGGTATATAACTCTAAATGCTATTGCTAAATGCTATTAGTAGTCCAAATTTTTGCAACCCAAATTTGACACATTGTTGTCAGAAATTAGCTCCTCTTTGCAGAACGTAACTACCAACTTAGACACTGAGGTTAGAAAAATAGGAGTGGACTGGACTGGACTGGACTAAAATAGAATAGAATAGAATAGAATAGAATAGAATAGAATAGAATAGAATAGAATAGAATAGAATAGAATAGAAATCCTTATTGGCCAAGTGTGATTGGACACTCATTTGAATTTGTCTCTGGTGCATAAGCTCTCATACAAACAACAGAGTGCTAAATCATAGTTCATAGCTCATAAGATACAATCATAAATCTTAAGCTACAAACAACAATTAATAAATCATAATATACCAATAGGAGAAGGTAGTAGGAAAGATGAGAGGTGAGAAAGATGAGAAGATGAGAAAGATAGAAGATGACAAGAATAATAATAATACCACCTACTACATGGGTAAATATCTTAAGGCATAAGACAGTACTGTGGGAGTTAGGTGTTTAGCAGAGTGATGGTTTAGAGGAAGAAACTATCTTTGTGTCTAGTTGTTTTGATTATGTATTAGTATGGATAAGACCAAAGTCATTTTGATTGGGAGTCACCCTCCTAACACATTAATCAGAACTGGCCAACAGCCAATAGAGCATGTCCAACAGTTTACATACTTTGGTAGCACCTTATTACAAGATGGCAGCATGAATGCAAATGTTAATACAGAATTAGTAAAGGTTCAGCAGTATTCCAGCACTTAAGACTCATTTGGTCAGCTCCAACAATAGAAAGAACACCAAGTTACAGCTTTATAAGTCAATCGTTGCACCAACAGCAATCTATAACAGTAAAACATGGGTAATAATAACAATACATACAGCACAAAAGCTAAATGTTCCATCAATATTGCCTATGAAGAATTTTGAGTGTCACTTGGTGCGACTGTGTAACCAAAAGGGCATTTTGCAGCATAGTGAATCCAGAAAATTGGAGGCCATTGTGACAGAACATTGAATTCACCTAGCTGGCCATATTCTTTGCTTGTCAGAAAATGTCAAGCAAAGATGTCTGAAAAACGCTGTATGATGGGAGCCACCAGAGAGAAAGCAGAGGCAGACTACATAGAACTTAGTGTCAGATGTTGAAAGATGACTTGCAGACAAGGGACATGAAATAAGAAGATATCAAAGATGCTGCCATGAATAGGATTCATTGGAAAAAGCTTGCTGCCCTATGCGCTTCATGCAAAAAGAGCCAATGATGATGATGAGATGTGATACAGCCAAATCTAAAATTTCACAATATTTCAGTCTTCTCATTCAAATCTTTTAACATTTCAATCTTCTTGCTCCCAAATTGTACAGCATTTCAGCATGCTTGCCCAAATCTTGTGAGATAATGCCCATTTGGAGAAAAATATTATTTACTTTAGGAATCCCAAGAAACTGAAGATTACCAGATTGCAAACTCCTGTGATAGCAATAACACTTAGACTATATACCGCTTCACAGTGCTTTACAGCCTTCTGTAAGTGGTTTACAGAGTCAGCATATTGTTCCCAACCATCTGGGTCCTCATTTTATCAATCTCAGAAGGATGGAAGGCTGAGTCAACCTTGAGCCAGTGAGAATTTATTCTTTGGCAGTCAGCAGAGATAGCCAGTATTGCATTCTGGCCACTGCATCACCATGGCTCTATAATAATAACAATAACAACAAAATAAACTTTTGTAGGCATTAGTTTTATTGTACACCATGCAGAGTCCCTCTTTGAGGTTGATGGGCAGTTCAGAAATGTCAAATATAAATATAAATAAATTGTTTAAACATTTATGATGAATTGAAACATAGACCTAGAGACTGTATCTTGGGATGTCACCCCCCCCCCCCAAGTATTTAAAAATTAACCATCTATGTCTTGCAAGAAAATCCTACAAATAAATAAATATATACTGAAGGGTAATAAATACACTCATGGTTTCTGGACATTTTAGTTCTGTTCATTAGGCAGAGCTGTAAGCTAATACTTTTATTAAGCCCACAATTTCAATTTGTAGAACATTATTGTTTCGGTTTTAGCTAAATGTGAGCCAGAGAATTTAACGCAGCAAATCATTATGTTGTCATTAAGAAGGTTCATCTTTGAGCACTAATTATATTAAATATTAATTTAAGGCAGTTGAATCTATTGTTGAAGGGTAGAAAAGTAGAAGATGTTTGGATGCTTCTCTCAGTATGAGACAAATCCTACTATTTGTTTCGTTCCCATACAGCATTCAATATAGACAAAATTTAACCCCTTACCTTCAATTAATTAAGCCTCTATGTTTGTTTTTGTCTCAGAAAAAAATATCTATATAGCTTCTAATGGTAATTTTCCTCTAGGGGAAAATAGCATTCTTGGGGAACCTAACCTAAAGGCACTACAGTTGCTAATTAGCAAACAAAAACTAATTATAAACAAAATGGTTTAGAATGGTTCTTAAATGACAAAAATCCAAAGAAAGTACCAGTCTCTAAGAAAATAAGTTAATATTTTAAAGGCTAGACACAGAGAAAGATCTGAATGGGGAAGTCAGCAACAAGGATTCAGAAAAATGTATTTTTTCCTTGTTCAGGGAAGAGCTAATTTCTGGCTTTCTCACATTTACTTCTTTGTTGACTCTTCATGGAAACTCAAATACATTTCATAAGATTAGATCTGAAAGTTACAAAAAAGGTTACCATATCTTCTTTAAACCAATACTGTATATCAGGAGTGTCAAACTCATGGTGTCACATTGTTGTCACATGACATATCGTGACTTTTTTTCCCTTTCACTAAACCGGAGGTGTGGGTCGCCAGCATGTGATGCATCTAGCCAGCATGTAACAAGTTGGCTGTACATGATAGTTATCAGAAATAGGATTCAATAGACTTTATCCACATGTGGCATATCCACTGAAACAATCTCAGTTCTTTTAAATTCTTGGAAGTTCTGAAAAGCAAGAGAGGACAACAACTACTGTGGAATATTTAAGAGTGCAATAAAATGGTTAAAGTGCAAAACATTCTATGTGTGATCTCTTCTGTGAATAGAACAACCATTTTTGAGTGTTACATGTCCACACTGAAACAAAAAGAAAAAAGGTGGGCTGGGTACAGAACTGAAACACATGGTTTTAGCAGAACTGTTTCAGGAGGGGACAGAAAAAACAGGAAAGGGCATTTCAGATGGCACCTGGCAGCAGGCAAGGGAAGATAGAGCATGAAAAAGACCGAGAAGATTGATGAGGGAGAGAAAGGCAAACTGGTTGGATATTCCTTGCTGGAATTCAATGACAATGGCTAAAAGAAGGATCTCTCCTTAGCTGCCAGCTGATGCCATACATAATGCCAGGTGGGGAAGTTGAAGAGAGAGAGATAAAGGACATTAATCTTGTCTTACTTGTCCATAAGACCCCCCTGAAACCTTTGTTTCATTCAAAATCTAGAACCATCCAAAAATTTTGACTTTCAGTTTGTCTGAATCACAATCTGTCCAGAATGGTTTGGCTAAACCATAGTGTATTTATTTAGATTCAAATCAAAATAACTTTTCTTTTTCATGCATACCCATAAATAAAATAGGGCCAATAAAAAAGTTTGAGTAGCGCTGAAATGTGCAATCCATTATATTTAGAAACAATCCAAGCTGGGTTTTTTTGTCTTAGTTATCTTCCCTAGTTTTAAATCTATTGAGGTTCAACTCACATTTTTCACTTAAAAATAAGTATATTCATTTCTTTGTTTTATCACCTTTTTTACCTATAAACAAACATAAAATATTAGTTAGCTTTTGTACAGATGCCAGGAGTGCTGCTTTGCGGGAATATAACTAGGTGAGGAATATAGAACTGAAGGCACTGCAACAAGGGAAAAGACTGTAGAAGGTATTAAAAACATTTTAAAAATAGATATAAAGAATAATAAAATAGGTCAGAAGATGAAACTTGTAAGTGTTCTGCTAAGCTTTCTCCAATTTTTTTTTACATTCCACTGTAGGAAAGAAGACTGTGAATTTATGCAGTGTGAAATGTGCTTTTTCTGGGCTCAGGTTGATTGTGAATTTCAGAGTTTTCTTGATATGTTTCTGAGGTTGCTTTATTGCTAGGGGACCAATGTTGATGGTATTTTTTTCAGCTATGTATTTTGTTGTTGGTGGTGGTGGTTGAAGCATCCTTCATTGTCCAACCTTGCCGGAAAAGTCCAATGAGAGGAATTCCCTTATGATGCTTTCTTTTAAGATTTAATTAATGCACAGAGGGACAACAAGGTTGCAGAATGGTGAGAGATGGTTGTCTAAGATCTAATGAAAGGCAGAAAACTCACCCAACTCTCCTGGGTACTTCATATCTAAATATGGTATGCAAGAATACCAGATTCCAATCATATATATAAAAAAAAACAACCGAAATTTACATCTCCTCTGAAAATGATTTTGAAGGCCCATTCTCTTCCGTGAAATCAAATAAGAGTTGTTTAAAAAATGAATACATTATCTATAACAGTACAGAAAGTAATATGGTTCTGCCTTTTATACAATAGGGACATGATTTCCTAGAAACAGAATTACAGAATTAAGGCTTGCTGTCCAGGTTTTCCATCAAGGTTAGGGTTAGAATCAGGGCCATACATTAAGTTGTAGTTCAAGTTCATTTATTGGTCAAATCTATAATCTAATCAACTAAAGTTCAATACTAAATTGGTGAAAGCTAAGGGTCAATATAATTCAAGAGGGGTTGTACTTGGACTGTAGCAATGTAACAATAAGCTAATGATGCACTTAACTTCGCCACCAGTTCTGCCTGTTCTTCTCCTACATTTTCTCTCCCAAATGTAACCTTTATGTATCTTTTATTGTTTTATATATTATTAAACTGTTTCCAATCTTCAACCTTTTCCCTTACATCTTGTTGTTTAGTATCCAGTCCCCTTCTGAATTAATTCTACATCTAGGATATCCAGACATTATTTTTCTAATTTTCAGACTTATCTTCCATTCAATTTTTTATCAGTCTTTCAGTTTCCCTTAGGCCCCCTGAATTTTCAGTCTTTGTCCTCTATTCCTTTCTAAAACCATTCAGTTCTCTCTCTATTTTTAGTCTCTGGATGAGTTCAGTATCCCAGTCAAATTAGTTTTCTACTTCTCTCACAGGCTTTGTTTAGCTATAATTAACTGAGTTAGAGGCTCTCAGAGATAATTAACTTATCCTTCTGTGTGCCATCAGTGTGTAAGTGCAGAAAACAGTCATGTCAAGCTGCAGACATGACTGGGATGTAGCTTCCTAGGGATTGAATGCAACATGGCTTGGGCTAAATTTTTATTATAACTCATGAATGAAATATTATGAATATTTCATTGTATCTTTCCAATAAGACTATTTTCCAAGCTCATATCTTCTATAAATTCAAATAGGATGCCATCTCTTTCCAATATTTTCTTCTGTAAAATGATGGGCTGCATTTTATTTTCTATATTTTCTTATAGGAGAAAAATTGTTTATATTTAGGCTTTCCTGTCTTAAAAAATAATGGCTACCAATTAAATTCCAGGTAAGCATTTTTAAGTCATCTCAGCTTCTACAGAAAGGGTAAGTAGCTGTTATAACCTTTGGTAAGTCTTACCCTCAACAATTAAAAGAAAAAAAGGGGAGACCTGAAATGAGCAGAATTGATGTTCCCATCAACAGATTTGCTATCCCTTTTTACATATTTTCCATGCATTTTGCCCCGCATTTGGAAACAGGAAGGAAGGTTAACACTGTTTCCACTTTCAACTGTTTCCACTCAGGGAGATGGATGATTATACAATAAATAAACAAAATGTTTTTGGCCAATCAATGACTTATTTTCACAGCAAAGCTGCCATATGAAGGTCCTTCAAACTGATAAGACCCAGTGAAGGATGCATCTTGCATTTTGGGACATCATACAAAGTCATACAGGCACAGTTGATTTCAAATTGCCAACACTTCAATTTGATGAGAATATTGTAACTAATCTGTAGTTAGTTAATCTTGTAATTCACCAGTGCTCATGCAGAACTTTGAAATTCTGATCTAAAAAGATGCTACCCAGTCCATCAAGGCACAAGTATAGACTCTATATGCAACTCCTTAAAATAAAGAACACCAAGAAGACATGAGTGGGAGCTTGTTAAAGAGAGGTCCAGCCTAAACATAAGGAGGAATTTTCTGACAGTGAGAACAATTAATCAGTGGAACAACTTGCCTCTTGGATTGGGTGCTCCATCACTGCAGGTTTTCAAAAATAGACTGGACATCCATTTAGAATTAGAATAACAGAGTTGGAAGGGACCTTGGAGGTCTTCTAGTCCAGGGGTCACCAATCTTTCAAACCTCAGGGACCACCAAACTCATAATTTAAAACCCTGCAGACCAGAGACCCTGGGAAAATCCCCAAAAATGTCTGCAGGAAAATTTCCTACCCTGTTTTCCTACCAATCAATCCTTCTTTATTTGGGATCACAGGATATCGTCTCCAGCTCCATTCTCAGGGAGAGGGAGAGAGACTTTTGGCTTCATGCAAGGAAAGCAGCAGAAGCAGCAGAAGTCTTTCTTTCTCTCCCCCAAACTCCTCCAGAAATGAGTCTTGCTGGCACAGCCTCTTGGAGCAGGATTGCAGGGTCCCAAAAACTCATTTTTGGTGGAGTTTGGGGGAGAGAAAGGAAGACTTTTGCTGCTTTCCTTGCGTGCTGCCAAAAGCAGAAGAAGCTGAAAGAAGAAGGCCAGTGGCCAAGCCAGGCATGTGGGGTGAGTGGGGCAAATTCCCCCCCTCCGCCCTTTCCCCCCTCCTCTCACTACTTCATGTTGTTTGCAATGCAAGCAATGCAAGCCTTGTGTTCCCACACAGCCTGGATTAATTGCTTTGGGAGTAACATTTCTCTGCACACCACCAAAATTTTCTTGCAGACCACCAGTGGTCGCCAGCCCACTGGTTGGCGACCACTGTTCTTGTCCAAACCCCTGCTTAGGCAGGAAATCCTATACCATTTCAGACAAATGGTTATCCAACATCTTTTTAAAAACTTCCAGTGTTGGAGCATTCACAACTTCTGGAGGCAAGTTGTTCCACTGATCAATTGTTTTATCAGGAAATTTCTCCTTAGTTCTAAGTTGCTTCTCTCCTTGATTCGTTTCCACCCATTACTTCTTGTCCTGCCTTCAGGTGCTTTGGAGAATAGCTTGAATGTTTCTTCTTTGTGGCAGCCCCTGAGATATTGGAACACTGCTATCATGTCACCCCTGGTTCTTCCTTTCATCAAACTAGACATACCCAGTTCCTGCAACAGTTCTTCATATGTTTTAGCCTCCAGTCTCCTAATCATCTTGGTTGCTCTTCTCTGCACTCTTTCTAGATTTGATTTGATCAGGATGGTATAAGATCTCCTGCCTTGAGCAGGGGGTTGGACTAGAAGATCTCCAAAGTCCTTTCCACCCTATAATTCTGTTCTAGCTGTACCTTTTCTTGGGATTGCTAGTAGTTGTGAAAGGTAGCTATTCTATTCCAGGGGGGGGAAATCCTTGTTTAAAGCAGCATTTCCACATGCTTTAAGCATTTTGTGGAAGCTGAATCTTAAGGGCTGTGAAGTCCTACATGCCAGTGGTGACCAGCTCCTTATTGAACGAACACTATGGACAGAATGTTTCAAGAATCTTCATGAAATTTTAAAAAAATAAACCCAAGATAAATGGTCCCAGATCCTGTATCCCTCATATGATGCCCAAATCTTTCTGTTCTAGAATAAATGTTTTATGCAATATTGGAATAGAAAAATAACACAATCTTTCAACTGCTTGGATATGTTACAGGGTTTTGTTTTTTTTTAAATCACAACTGCTAATTCAAAATCAATGCTAATCATTGTAGGCTCCAAATGAGCATTTCCTCTGTTAAATAGAAGATGTAGTTCCACTATATTTGAAAATGAAAGAATTAAGACTAACACTGCAACGTTCAATAACAACCAGTGATGTGATTCAACTGGTGTAACAACCGGTTCGGTAATTGCATTTTCAAACTTCCAAAACTAAACAGGATTTATTTGGGAGTTAACATGTTGGCACTGCCTGGGGATAGCCGACATAATTCACTGTCACCCTTGACCCTGGTTTTTCCCCACCCCCTGGGTGTATCATAATTCATACTCTCCAATGAGAGACATCCATAGCCAAGAGTCATCAATCATGTTCTCCAGTTAGATTTTTGCATGGCAGAAACTTCAGTCACCTGGTTACTATCTCTGAAAAACTATGTATGGAATGCACTTTTGACTTCCAAGCTGCCACACTGCTCTTCCAAACCCCTTTCTCTCCCTCCTTTTCTGTTGACAACTCTAAAACGACCATAGAAATGAATTGACATTTACCTTCTACTGCAGCCCCAGTGAGTAAAACAGCTGAGGCATGGCAAAAACGCTCTGCTGTGCAAATCAGCTGTGCTCCAAAGCAAGGAACTAAAGCACAGGAAAGAACAGGGGTGAGTGGGCAGGGCCAAATGATCACAGGAACTACCAGTTCGCTGAACCGGTCTGAACTGGTAGAATCCCACCCCTGATAAAACAAGCCATCAGGAATGCTAAGTTATGTGAAAAGCATAGCCTAGTTGTAAGAAAAGCTCTGGGTCTTTGTATCTCAGGGAAATACTTGCACTGAGGCAAACAAAGGAGAGACATCAAATGTCTATTTTGCTCTGTGCATCTATATAAACAGTCCCTTGCCATATATTTTACATTTATGCTAAATAATATTCTAGTACTTGGCAGAACCAGAAGTAGTATGTTACTGCTGAACTATTCTTTTAAATTGTGCTTAGTCAAATGGTTTGGAAAATGGGTGTCAGTGGGGCATTTTTAAAAAAATGATATCTCAATATTGCTGTGATGGAAATATTCAATGCATCGTTTTAGTAGTTTCCCTTTTTCTTTCTGCAAGAAGTTATGTTTATATTGTATGTTATACACTGGTGAGTGTATTTTTAATGAGCTTCATATTCATTGTTTTTAATATTTGCCATTAAAAATTAACTTGTTTCCCACCAAGATCAATAAAGAATTTACTATTATTTCTAAGTAGGTCTGTATTTTTCTGGGTTATCTTTTTTTCCTTTTGGGATTTGCTCTCAGTTGGTGTCAGGATTTTGCATATTCACAGCCCCCAGCCCACCCCCAAGTAGAATGGTGAATGGGGAAATTGATCTAATACTGCTCACTCTAGGAGTTTGATTCTGAGCAGCTCAAGGTTGACTCAGCCTTCCATCCTTCCGAAGTCAGTAAAATGTGGATTCAGATTGTTGGGGGCAATAGGCTGACTCTATAAACTGCTTAGAGAGGGCTGTAAAGCATTATGAAGTGGTATACAAGACTAAGTTCTACTGTTATTGCTACTTTTAGGGCACAAGAACCCTAGGGGCATTGGGGGGGGGCAGAATAGCATCACATACAGCATTGTAGAAGGAGATCCATGTTAATCTATGATGACGAAAAGCCAAGAAGGATCCAATTAGGAGTTTTCCAAATAAACATTTTAATGAGCTTTCATGACTAGAAATCTGATACAGTATTGAATCTTCCAATAGATATAAGCTTGATGGCACTGAGGGGCTCAAATTACGCTATAATCTGGACTGGACTGATACTTAGAAGACCATCAGAAATCTGTCAGTCAGCACCCAAGTAGGATCATTCTTCTTACTTGGCAAAGTGTTGAGGTAGTAGATGGGAGACCCTTGAAATAAAAACTATGGCTTCTGTTCAGTCAGCCCTGTATCACTTACATTCTTTTTCTTTAAAATAATCTGAATTAAACCCCTTCCACCTACACCAATCATTGAGTAATTGTATTCATAGCATGGAAAAAACTCTCCATTAATGGCCTGCCATATAACTTGGAATTCAATACCATAATAGAAATGGTACTGAACAGTTACGCAAATATTGGCTAAAAAACAGAGAGCTCACCTTGAAATTTAGCTTGACTATAGAGATTTCACAAATTCCATGTAGTTTTCTTGGAAACAATGCAGAAGTGGATTATTATGATGTCTTTTACCCCTTTCCCCTTTTTCTTCCCAGTCTAGCCTTTAACCCTGGGGTTTCCCATTGATCAGCCATCCAAAAACTCACCATGACTGACTCTGCTTATTCAAGGCTGGCCAGATGCTACAGGGAAAGACCTGAATAGAATCATCAAACACTTTTGTGGTTAAGTCCTTTGTAGAATGTGAAATTGCTTCACCTTGGGCAGCAAAATGTGTCAATCCAGATCCAGGAATTCCTTGAATAAAACAGAGAAAATACAGTAGATTATCAGAAGACCAAAGGGTAAAGGGAAATAAGGAGGATAGAAGAGAGTTCCTTTTTCAGAATCTCTGCTCTTTGTTTATAGTTTTACAGATAGGGTTAAACATCTGCTTTCTGTTTCAAAATTTTGTCACAGTGAATTAGAGTTATGGGAGAACGCTATAATAGAACATATAATGGAAGTGGAAAGAGGTGATTCAGAAAATGTCAGGACTCCCTTAGGCAACAATGACAGTAGAAATAAAATGTAGTTCTGTTTGATGTAGAGTGGGAAAAGCTGGTCAATTAAATATAAAAGTTGTTTTGAAAGACACAATTTATTTACATGATTTGAAGCTTCTTCGCTCAGAAAGAAAAACTCTAAAATTAGAATAGAAAATTGGGATAGAACTTTTTTTCCCTCCTCCTTTCTTAATATTAGAACCTGGGAGCATTAATTACAACTAAATCCAGGAAGATCCAGGACTAATACAATACAACACATGGTTAAATTGGCAGAGGGCTAGCAAAACAAACTAAAAACAAAACAAAAGGAGAAATGTTTCTCCTTTTGCATTTGAGCATACAAGAAGGAACAGGAAAAGAGAAAGGACAAATGGGAAGACAAAGAAAAAGAAGGAAAGATGGGAAGATGGGAAGAGAGCAAGGAAGGAAAAATAAGGAAAGAGGGGAAGAAAACAGAATGAAGAGGGAAGGAAAAAGAAAAAAGGAAGGAAGGAAGGAAGGAAGGAAGGAAGGAAGGAAGGAAGGAAGGAAGGAAGGAAGGAAGGAAGGAAGGAAGGAAGGAAGGAAGGAAGGAAGGAAGGAAGGAAGGAAGGAAGGAAGGAAGGAAGGAAGGAAGGAAGGAAGGAAGGAAGGAAGGAAGGAAGGAAGGAAGGAGATTATAATGAGAATGAGGGAGGGTTTGAGGGAAGTCCTGCCTTAGCACTTGGCCACCACAGGAACCCCAACACAACTGACATCGAGCTGGCCTGCCCACCTCGGCCATGCCCCCCATCCCCCAAGGTCAAACACACCCTAAATGCAGCCCACAATGAAATTAAGTTTGACCCCCCTGATCTAGATGGTTCATTGACTACTATGATACTGAATCACTTCATATCTCAGATGAATAAACCCAAGCTCTTCTTATATTCTTGCCAAAGGAAAATAATGAACTAGTTGGAAGCAGGAATATGTAAGGGAACAACTTCTTCCCCACACCACCCTAAAAATTGGAACTTGAAAAAGGCCTAGTAAGACAGATTTTTTAAAGACAGATTCTAAAGTGAGATTTAAACGTAAAATATTCTATTTTGTTAAAACACTATTTTTCTGTGGAAATGCATCCAGCACATTATGTTCAAATGAAATGTGTGCAGAAAGCTGAGAGGAGCCATAAAAAATATAATAAAATAATTGTCATGGGAGTGTGTGGGAGATGTGTAGAAGGGCATCTTTTATTTTAAACTGGACAATTATGCAACTTCCAATAACTCTAATGTGGATATGCAATCTTCCAATCTCCACTCCAAGAATTGTTTTAATGTAATATGAGTTTTTTTGTAGATGCAATGTAATGACAGGAGTTTAGTTTTTGACTAGGATTTTAAAAAAAGTGGAGGGCGGGTTTCTAATACAGAAAAGGGGCAATTAAGGGAAAATCAGCAAAACATGTGCATGCCACTTGCTACATATGGATTAGAACAGGGGTCTCCAACCTTGGCAACTTTAAGCCTGGCGGACTTCAACTCCCAGAATTCCCCAGCCAGTGAGCTGGAGAATTCTGGCTGGGGAATTATGGGAGTTGAAGTCCTCCAGGCTTAAAGTTGCCAAGGTTGGAGACAACTTCATTAGAATGGAATTTGGGGTACCAAAAAAAGCTATGGATTACATAGCAGACAATGCATTTAAATACTGCTTTCCCTTCTTCCGTTTATGTTTAATACCACTTTTAAAAGGCAAAAGTGTGCATTTTCATCCATATCTTGCTAGATGCCTTCACATCTAAACATCATTTGGGAAAATCTCTTTAGCATTTTTGTCTCAGCTTTTGACTCACACTATTTTTAAGTTGATAATTTATTCGCCTACATAAATATTTAAATAGGCATTTAAGGAAGTATCTTTATGTATCTTGTACCATGATTACTTTATTTATACCTTCATCTTTCCTGTGCCTTTTGAAAATTCCTTCTGGTGGAATTTTGCTCCTACACATAAAGAACTGAGCAGAAGCTTTGATTTTCCCAGTAGGCAAATTTTGATGATTTTACTATTTAGCATGATTAACAACTGAGAAGTTTTCATTTTACAGTGGCTCAAAGGTCATTGATTAATTATTGGCCTTAATTGGGCAGTAAGTGGACTGAATGGGGAGAGGAGAATCTGTCTTTTCTCTTAGTTGAAATATTCTTCTCATTAGTGAGATCATTTGTTTACCAAGATGTGAAAGGTCCTGATTATCAAATAGTCACATAACAATTTGAAGTCATTCCTTGAGCCTAGCTGGAATCCTAGAATACACTGAATAAAGAGACAGCTTTGGGGCATTATAGAAACCAGCCAAAGCTGCCTCAGATATAAGAAGTTCTTTCTCTTCATGTTTGTTGCTGTTTTAACCATTCAGTCATGTCTGATTTTTGGTGACTTTATAGGCAAGTGCTCTCCATGCTACTCTCTCAAGCACAACTTCTTTCAATTGCTGGATGTTCATCTTTGAATCATTTTCAATGTTATCAAGTCACTGTGTTCTTTGTTTGCCCCTTTTTCTTGTTCCTAGCATCACTGACTTCTCCAATGAATTTGCACACATGACATGGCCAAAGTAAATCAAACATAGTCTTCTGGTCTACCGCTTCCTTTATCTTTAGAGGTTCTCTCCATCAGTGTTTCTCAACCTTGGCAAAAAGAGAGCTGTGAAAATATTTATAGACCCCTCACATCCTGGACATAAACTGTTTCAACTCCTTCCCTCAAAACAATGCTATAGAGCAGTGATGGCTAACCTATGACACGCGTGTCACTCGTGACACGCCGAGGCACTTTGACTGACACGCCTGTTGGTGTGGGGAAAACCTGCACATTTAGAGGCTGCCTGTGCTCTGCTCCAATCCCTGCTCCCTGCTTGTTGCGTGGAGGCGTGGTGTCACCGCTGCCGCAAGATCTTTGCAGCAGAGAACCAGTTTTAACTGCCATAAACTGAGGTTTGTCAGTTTCATTACCTCAGGAACGCTACAGGAGGAAAGGAGATCCATGAGGTTCACAGCCCTGTAAGGTGGCCTTCCGATCCCCACATCCTGCACCTGCAGCCCTGAGACCAGGGAGACGAGTTTCACAGCCCTGTGTGATCACCCCAGCCCAGTCCATCATAAACCAAATTATTGATATTTCTTGAAGTGACACACGACCTGAGGAAGGCTACACTTTTTCCCGATTTTCGACACACCAAGCTCAAAAGGTTAGCCATCACTGCTATAGAGCACTGCACACCAGAACAACTAAACACAAGAACAGTTTTTTCCCAAAAGCCATCACTCTGCTAAACAAATAATTCCCTCAACACTGTTCAACTATTTACAAAGTCTGTACTACTATTACTATTAATCTTCTCATCACTCCTTATCACCCATCCCTCCTACTTGTGACTGTATGACTGTAACTTTGTTGTATCCTTACGATTTATATGGACTGTTTCCTAGTATGATTTGATTGCTTATTGTACCCTATGACTATCATTAAGTGTTGTACCTTATGATTCTTGACTCTTGACGAATGTATCTTTTCTTTTATGTACACTGAGAGCATTTGCACCAAGATAAATTCCTTGTGTGTCCAATCACACTTGGCCAATAAAGAATTCTATTTTATTCTTTCTGCATCAACTCAGAAAGCTCAAACTGCCCAAGGAGCTGCTGATACAGTTCTGCAGAGGAATCATTGAATCTATCATCTGCACCTCTATAACTATCTGGTTTGCTTCTGCAACCCAACAAGACAGACACAGACTTCAGAGAGTAATTAGGACTGCAGAAAAACCAATTACTACCAACCTGCCTTCAATTGAGGACCTGTATACTGCATGAGTCAAAAAGAGGGCTGTGAAAATATTTACAGACCCCTCACATCCTGGACATAAATTGTTTCAACTCCTACCCTCAGAACGATGCTATAGAGCACTGCACACCAGAACAACTAGACACAAAGACAGGTTTTTTTCCTGAAAGCCATCACTTTGTTAAATAAATAATTCCCTCAACACTGTCAAACTGTTTACTAAGTCCGCATTACTACTACTATTACTATTAATTCTCCCATCCTTCCTTTCACCCATCCCCTCCCACTTGTGACTGTATGACTGTAACTTTGTCGCTTGTATCCTAACAATGTTTATTGACTGTTTCCTAGGATGATTAAATTGCTTATTGTACCCTATGAGTATTATTAAGTATTGTACCTTATGATTCTTGACTCTTGATGAATGTATCTTTTCTTTTATGTACACTGAGAGCATATGCACCAAGACAAATTCCTTGTGTGTCCAATCACACTTGGCCAATAAATAATTCTATTTTATTTTGTTATTTTATGTTATTTTATGTTATTCTACTCTCTTCTACTCTCTTCTACTCTCTTCTACTCTACTCTACTCTACTCTACTCTACTCTACTCTACTCTACTCTACTCTACTCTACTCTACTCTACTCTACTCTACTCTATTCTATTCAGCTTCCAGAATTCCCCAGGCAGCACATTGGAGAGTTGAAGCCAAAAACTCAGTTCTGGGAACTGAAGTACACACATTCTTGAAGGCACCTTTTTTTCTGCTAACATTGTTGCACTGCACTTCTGAATGCCAAACAGATGATCAACGCACCACCACACCACTAGCAGCAAACCAATTCCACACTCATTTCAACCTCCTGGTCCGTTTTAGCATTTATTGAACATGAACCAGGTCACCCTGTCATACTTGTTACACCAGTGCAAGCTACTCTTACACTGATTATGGGGAAAATGGAGATATCTAAAAGCTTAGTCATCCTGTGCATAGGGTGATCACAAAGATGAATGAACTGAATAGAAGAAAAAATAGATGGATGGTTCCCATCATATCAGTACAATTGAGAGGGTTCAGAAGTACTTCACAAAATAAACTCTTGCACTCTTCTGTACACAATAGGATTCCTTATGCTACCAGGCTTGAAATTCTCAGTTTGGATAACTTAGAACTGTGTTGCTTGCAGTTAGACTTAGGTATTGCATACAAAATTATATGTAGTAATGTTTTACCTGTAAATGACTTTTTCACTTTTAATCACGATAATACGCGCATGAACAACCACTTTAAACTCAATGTAAATCGTTCTAAACTTGACTATAAAAAAACATAATTTCTGTAATCGAATTGTCAAAATCTGGAATGCCCTACCTGATTCAGTTGTCTCAACTACAAATGTTCACAGTTTCAGTATCAAATTGATTTCTGCGGACCTTACTTCATATATAAGTGATCAGTGGAGGGGGCATGCATAAGTGCACTAGCGTGCCTATTGTCCCTGTCATTATATTTTAGTCTATTATTCTTGTTCTCATTTTTGTTTGACAAATTCAAATAAATAAATAAATAAGAACAGATCATGTTTTAAAGAATGATAGATCCTGTTACACCCTCTCTCTCTTAATCATATATTCAGCAGGCCCAAGTGATTTTAAAGTGAAGAACTCCCAAAGATTTTCTCGCACCTGAGGCCCCTTTTTGTATCAGAAGTTGGCTTTATATGAACTTGCATCAAGCATGAAATATCTATACATGTATTTAATAATAGAAATGCCTAATACTACTTTACTTTGCTATGTACGGCAACCACAACACTGCCATATTTTATGATGGACAGTGAGATGCTCAGCATAGTTCCATCATCACCCTCCCTGGGATTATGCTACCCTCACCATGCTTAATTATGAGACACACTTGATAAAAAAAAAGAGAGAGCCTTGATGTTATGCTTCAATAGTTACCATCTGGTTAGGACAATAAGCAGACACATCATGGATCAATTGTGACAGTCTTCTCACTATAATATACGACATGTATAATATTTCCATTTAAATTAGGGCAATTATTTCTCAAGTTGTTTCTTTCCTTATGAATCAGCATTGGCAAATTAGACAAATCGGTGTCTTCTTTTCTCTTTTTTATTATAGGTATATAATAAATATAAATATATGAATATAATATATTCATATTCTTTCTGAGTGTGTGGAGTTCTCATATAGAAATAGGTACTGGATACCTTCTGTACCTAGTTTCTCTTTCTAGTGCAGATGAGCCAGCTGCAGAAAAGACATAGGTCTTATTTTATGTGATGATGTTGATAATGTTATCTGTTCAATTAATTGTCAGTGATCTTATGCTTTGGCTGGCATTGGCTTCATGGTATCTAGCCACATTTTTAGTGGCCTCATTTCCTTCTACCACTGATCATTTCAAGGATAACTATATCATGTAATCCATTTGAAAAGGGTGAGTGAGTTTTTCACAAGATTCTTGTCTACTTGCTGCCAAGGTCACTGTTTCCTGCTACTTTGCATTAATTATGTATCACAAGGCCACTTTTTATGCCAAAAAGCTAGCTCTTGATAGCTTCATAGAAACATCATTTAAAGGAACTACGTAGTAACACTGCTTGTTCATCTTAGGTGATGGAAAAAGGAAACCAGTGTCTTTGTGGCTTTCTTTGAAATAATGAAGATTAATGCATCTGTTGAAAGTATAAAACCTGTGCATCAATATGTCACCACAAATCCCTCAGTGCTCAAAATTTGCCAGATGTGAACAGCTACACAACATCTTGGATCAGAATTTAAAACTCCTTTCCTGGTGAAGTAAGCCATTAAAATCCTCCTATTTATTAATTAATTTAATCCATTGATTCCCAGAGTATTTTATAAAGGATAGTTAATTCAAATTATGATTTCATGTCATAAATAATTGCTGGATAGAATTAACATGCAGAATATAACTCTATTTGCTTAAGCCCATTGGATCCTTTGAAGGTGTAAAATTGCCTTATTCTGAACTTTTCCACCAAGCTATTGGAGCTACTTGCCAAATCTGTTAGCTGACTGCTTTCAAGTTTTAAACTCTGGTTTCTACAGCGTCTTAACAACAGCAACAATAACAAAACTCAGGAGTTTTACTGTGAGACCTTTTATTTATAGCTCTAATATAGAAAGTGATGACTTAGCATAACCTTCCTTGCCATGTGCACAACAGATGTGTTAGAACTACAGTTCTCAGAATTACCAGTGTTTAAATGGATAAAAATGAGCCAAGGAGCTGCAAATATGATGAATTAGACATAATACAAGAGTTTCAAATACAAATATTTGGAAAGTTTTATGTGCAAGAGAAGGCAGACATATTCCTTGTTGAAACCAAGAATAGGTCAAGAACCCATAGGGTGAAATAGCATTTGTTGTTGTTGTTGTTGTTGTTGTTGTTGTTATTTTGGAAAAAGATGGTTGGGTTAAATAGTCAGAGGATTTTTAACCGTAAGAGCTCAGAAACAGTGAAAAAGTAGCAATGGTAGTTGAAAGGAAGTTTTCAGATGCAAGGCAGATAGTTAGAAATGATCCACTAGATTTCTACATGCTTGATTCTGTACTTCAAGATGTGTCTATTAAATATATTTCTTTTAATATTTTAAATAAATAATGAAATTAAGGTTTTAAAAAGGATACAGAATTTGGAATGTGAGAAATAAGCTGTTTTAATTGAGAGAGGACTAAGATGCAATAAAAAAGAAAAATATCAGTGGGTGGGGATTCTCCAATGATGATCTTCCTGGGACATCAGAAGACAGTCTTCCTGGTAGGGAGTCATTTCTAATGCCATAAATGGTCTTCTTCTCCCATAATTTAGTTACAATAAAGGAACAATCCTAGTACCAATGGCAAGAGATAAAAATGGAATTTGGGATGGTGATAACAGCATTATTGACACCTTTTCAGCAGCACTTTTAAAAATTTAGGAAATGAAGAAAGGACATTTTTGCAGATGAAGTTTGCCAAATATATTCCTCACATTTCAACTTTAACACTAACCCAAGTTAAACAAACTAAAAGACTTGCTAACACATCTTTACATTTAGCACAACTTGCTGGATGTCACTCACTGGATTGCAGTTAGCTAGTGAGACAGTTATTTTTTAAAATACTGAAAATGGAGTAAGAAAGCCTAGTTTAGTGGTATCAAAAATTCTAAGGATTTTTATCTTTCTCTCTAACCCCCTACTCCATCTCCAGGGAGAAAATATAATTAAAGAAAGACAAAACTACTTAAATAGGTTAGGAAAATGCAATACTGGAGCTATGCTTCATTACCCTACCCCACCCCCTTCTCATTTCCCATTGTCTTCAGATAAGATGTATAAGGTTACCTAACATCTTCAGGAATTTCTGCTGATCTGAAGGAGGAAACTTTCAATGTAAGGTAGGCAATGATTTCGCAAAACAAGACCTTAAGGTGATTTGTTTGATAAGGGTCAATTCCCAAGCCACTTTCCTACAGAAAAATTCCCAATCAAAGTCCCACAAAGAGTTGTCTGGTAAAGAATCATCCTGTATAAAAAGAAAAAAGAAAACAGTATTTTGAAAAAGCAATGTTTTGCAAAAACACAACTTTCCCTTAACTGGACCTTCATGCTAATAATTCTTATTGGCATGCTGACATTAGCTGCAAATTACTAGCAGTCCAATTACACATTGGTAGATAACATCTGAAAACAATATTAAACTTCCTTATGGCACAACAAGGCACTGGTTGATTTATATCAATCCACATCTAGCATTTTTAATATTTATCTTCTATTTTTTCTTCAAATGATCTGCAAGAGAGATTTGAAGTTTGTGGATGGTAAGTAATCAAGGGAGAGAATTAATTGTGAATACAGGAGGCATGGGAGTTTTGGGACTTACAACCCTTATTTCACCCTTGATCCATAACTTGAATAAATTTGGTTATATAGGCCCCAATGGCAGCCATATCAAAGGGGTAATATAAAAGGAAGGAGGAGAGCTACTGCAACTGTTACTTTTCTGCATTTTCTTCTGTTGCCACTCCTGAATTAGCCAAACTTCCTGTTCCTTGGAATAACTTATTCCCTGAAGTGATAAATTGGCTTTTCACAAGAACCTTAAAATCTGGTTCTGTCAGATGGTCTGGGGTCCCAATGGGGAGATCCAGACTGGAGGTAGCTTATTAATTAAGAGTTAATCCTATGTCGCCTCCCTCCCGCGTATCCAGCTCCCTCTTTCTCCATCTTGCATTAATGATTTTATTTTGTCTGCTTTGTCATTTTATATCCAATGATGTTTTTAAAATGTTTATTACATGTAAGCTACCCACAGTCATTTGAAACAAGATGGAGGGCAAATAAATTTAATAAATAATAAAGTAATAATAATTCAGCCAAAAGTATTGCTCACTTAGCAACTTAACAACTTCCTCTTGGGAGCAAATGAAAATGGATTTGCTGAAACTTCTCACCTGGTACTTTCTCTTCTCCTAAGCCCATTCTGGGACCTGTCATAATGGCAGCAAGAAAGAAACAGTTGTGGTGCCCTTCTCCTCCATTGTATCCCCCACCCTCAAATGCTACAAATTATATTTGAACTTGAAAGCCCCAACTGAAATATTTGCCTTGGGACCAGACAACTCTATTTATCCTGAAAGCAATGCAGATATACGTATTATCTACATTTATGACTGACTGGAAGTCCCTTATAGACTTTTTGCACAAAACAGGAAAAAAAATGCACTTATGGCCTGTGGTTTTGACAATTAGAACATACTAGGAAAAGTGATTTTTTTAAATCATAGAGTAAGAGTTAAATTGGAAGCTTCTTCTTTCTATTTCTTCCTATTATTTTTTATCTATGCTTTTTTTTCTTTGTTTGTTCTTTCCACTGGGTATTTTATTTGTGTTAGTTTTTATGTTCTTTGTAAAAAAAAATTAAAAAGGAAAAAGGGTGAAAAAGAAAAACAGGTTAATTCAAGATACCTGAGGATACAGCAACAATACTTAGAGTTATGTATCACTTTACAGTGCTTTACAGCGCTCTTTAAGCGGTTTACAGAGTCAGCATATTGCCTTCAACAATCTGGGTCCTCATTTTACCCACCTTAGAAGATGGAAGGCTGAGTCAACCTTGAGCCTGGTGAGATTTGAACTGCCAAATTGTAGGCAGCTGTCAGTCAGCAGAAGTAGCTTGCAGTACTGCACTCTAACCACTGTGCCACCAAGGCTCATGTTGGGATACTGATAGTAGGACGATAACCTTAAACCAAATTCAGGATTAATGTAGACAAGAGTTCTTTTAAATGGCAATGTTATAGAGGTGGTTCAGTTCAATCCTAATTCAGCAGCTCTGTTTCAATGCAACTGTATATTCAATACACATACATTTTTGGTATATGCTACTTTTCCATTACATCTGCTCTGCTCCAAGCATTCTGAAAATTGTTTCTCCTCTGATTGTGTTGAAACTGTTTTCTTTTTTAACCGAAAGAGCCTGGAAGTTCATAACTCAGTGGATTTCAGCTTGCCTATTCAGAAACACTTTGATACCACTTGTAAACATCACCTATGGAATTGTTTAACTTGTTGATTATCAGAAATGTAAATATTCTACACAGGTGGTCCTCATTGTATGACCACAATTGAGCCCAAAATTTATATTTCCAGGTGACACAGTTGTTAAGTGAATTTTTCTATCCTTTTACAACCTTTTACAATTGTGCCTACCATTCCCTGTCCTATTGTTCCCAATTATTGGTTCCTATTTCATGTATTTAAACTTATGTTTATTTTCTATATGCTTATAGAGAATATGTTTATGTTTATTTCTATTATATTGTGTTTGACAAAATAAATAAAATTAAATAAATAAATAAATAAAACCTTTCTTTCCACAGTTGTTGAGTAAATCACTTCAGCTGTTCATTTAATAACACAGTTGTTAAGTGAACCTGGCTTCCCCATTGACTTTGCTTGTCAGAAGGTCGCAAAAGGGAATCACATGATCGTGGGAAACAGCAACCATCATAAGTATGAGTCAGTTGCCAAGCATCCAAATTTTGATCATGTGACCACAGGGATGCTGCAATGGTCAGTGTGAAAAATGCTTAAGAGATGTTTTTCAGTGATGTTGTAACTTCAAACGGCCACTAAAATGAACTGTTGTAATGAACTGTAGTTTATTCAGCATCATTTATTCTATCTAGGCCATAAGTAAAATACATCTCGAACTGTGTTTGGTCCTAGTTTGGAAGATCTGATGTAAAGAAAGCCATGGGAAAGTATTGAAGGGTTATTTTAAAATATGGGAATAGTAAGGAAAGAGGTGGCTCAGTGGCTAAGACAAGCTCAGCTTGTCAATCAGAAAGGTCGGCAGTTCAGCGAGTCGAATCCCTAGCACCGCGTAATGGAGTGAGCTCCTGTTGCTTGTCCCAGCTTCTGCCAATCTAACAGTTCGAAAGCATGTAAAAATGCAAGTAGAAAAATAGGGACCACTTTGATGGGAAGGTAACAGCGTTCTGTGCGTCTTCAGCATTTAGTCATGACTGCCACATGCCAATGGAGACATCTTCAGACAGCTCTGGCTCTTCAGCTTTGTACCAGAGATGAGCACCGCCCCCTAGAGCCGGAAACGACTAATACTTATGTGCGAGGAGAACCTTTACCTTTAAGAAAAGAGGCTGAGATTTGGTGGACAGCTCTAAATTCATATTACCTAGTTCTTTGTATCTATGTAATAACTTTCCACATCTTCTTTCCAGTTTCCTTTTGTAAGACAAGTCTAGCTTTACAGCATCACTTCTCTATTCTGTAGACATTATTTGAGATACTCCCTGATTGGCTTCTTAAATCTAATATCCTTAAAGTCCTTTAGTGATCTTTGCTTTTAATCACCCAATCTTACAACATTCCCTTTGCTAAACCTATGACACTTTGTTTTGCTCTGTAAGCAAATCAGTGTTGGTACTTTGACAGTAATATTAGCTGTTTATAATTTTGGTCTTTGCTCTAAATGATAAAAAAAAATGTGTTTGCACTTTCTATTTTGTTTTAAGGGGTTCAAGAGAGGAGCTGGCACGCACAAAGTGACTGCAATTAGGAACTATTAGAGGCAAGGAAAGTGCACATTAATCTTTTAAAGTTCATTTCACTTCAATAATATTCCAGTAACTTAGTCCCAGTCTACTTTCTTAAGTGTTTTAAGGGTTGTCTGCTCAGTAGATCACCTTCCCTACCAACTAGGTGATGAATCAGTCACTAAATTGAGGATAGGAGATCACAGTTAATCAAATAAGACACCAATATTAGGTAGAGGCATTAATGAACTCCAACCATATTGAACTAAGTAGAAATTTCTGGTAGTATCTTCTTTTCAGTAATTCCAACCACAAATATAAATGTTGCTTCTAATCATTTTTCTGGCTCCTACATATAAGCTGCAGGAAATATTTGAAAATAAAATATAAGATGCTGCAGATTAGTGCTCTGGTGGAAGTGTAACTAGATGTTTTGTTGGTGCCTACCTTAAGATTTATTTTATAAAATAATCCTTATGGTTATTTTAAAATTATAAAGGTAGCAGAGTCTCATTCTGAATTGAAAAGCTGGTTTTCTCACATGTTTCTTCCCAGCCATAATGCCATTCTCTCTCTAAACCAAATCTGCCACCAATATAATTTCTGTGTCCCCTGAGGATTTTGGAAAAACAATTCTTTCTCAGCCCTGGGGGGAAATTGCATGTGAACAGTAAACAGTTTTCTTTTTATATTATTCAAACCACTTTACAATACAACTGCCTAAAAACCACCTTTTGGTATCGACAATGGAAAAGAGAGGAAAAATCAATTAGAAATGCTATGGCTTATCTTTAAAGCACCAGTTTGTGTTGTAGCACCAGCATTCAGCTTCTGGAGAAGCCTTTGAAGCCAATCCCCCTGCTGTAGTCTTAAAAGGCACAATAAGTTATTAAAAACAGTACATGTAAAAGAGGCTGATCACCTCCTATGGCTAAACACAAACTCTTCTCTCTCTGGTCCTCCACCACCATCTCCTTCTGCTATTTGAACTTTGCCTCTGCCCCTGACCAGTCTTTATTTATTTTATTTATTTGTTTGTTTTGTCAAACATGTGCAAGATAACAGGTATAAGTATAAACATAAACATGAACAAAGGAAGTAAATACAGATAAATGGGGACAGTAAGACAGGGATGGTAGGCATGCTGGTGCACTTATGCATGCTCCCTTTACGGACCTCTTAGGAAGGAGGTGAGGTCCACGGTAGACAGCTTGAGACTGAAGCTGTGAGGGTTTGAGGCTGTAACAATGGAGTCTGGTAGAGCATTCCAGGCATTGACCACTCTGTTGCTGAAGTCGTATTTTATGCAATTGAGTTTGAAGCGGTTTACCTTAAGTTTGTATCGATTGTGGCTGAAACTGAAGAAGTCATCGACAGGTAAGATGTTGTAGCAGACAATTTTGTGTGTTATGCTTAGATCGGACTGCAGGTGGCATAGTTCCAGATTGTCCAAACCCAGAATTTCAAGCCTGGTGGCATAATGGATTTGGTTGTGAGTAGAGGACTCTTGCTGTTGAGTTTGTAGTCCTGTCCCATGGTATGCTTTATTCATTGGCTGTACTGCTACTCATTCTTTTCCAGGGTTCCCTCTGGAGAAATGAATGGCTAAGTCAGTCAGTCAGTCAGTCAGTCAGTCAGACAGACAGTCAGTCAGTAATAAACTGAAATTATTTTTCTTTTGTACCCTCCTTTTGCTCCTGTTCTCTTGATTGTAGACAATAGAATCTTGTTGGGTAAGAGAAATCGCTCCAATATTTTTCCTGGTTTAGTCCTAAATTGCCTATTTATCCTGTTGCAGATAGAAAATAATACCCCAGGGTTTTCACTTATTATCCTTTTTTATTTTAAATTACTTGATTTAGTTTTCTCTTTAACCTCTTCTTCTTTACTGGCCTATGAAATTTCTTAACTAAACTGCTGTTCTGCATCTCTCTTTCCTCCTTTATTTTTCTCTACATACTGCTCAACCCCTTTTTAAATTTAACCACAATGCAGACATAAACTGTAGAAATTGAAGATGAGAGAAAAAATAGAAAAGGATCATTTTGCCCCTAAAACTACTAGGAAAGAAATTAACTAGAATGAAACCGGATTTTCCATATAAATTTCATTGTCAGTTGCTTCTAATTTTATCCCGGTTCATATCCCTGTGTTCTGATATTGTGGTTTTGCCACTTCCTTGGAAAGTTGGTCTAGTTGATTAAATAGGTACTAAGTACAAAAATTAGGCCAAAAATCTGAAGTCTATGATCCAAAGTAAATTTCAAGATGTACTAAATGCATTTGTTAATGGAAATTATTACAAATATCAGGTTACCTCTAGAATTTAGGAATACAGAAAAAAATAATTGTACAAGAGATCTTTCTCCTCAGGAGCTTCTTACGTCAGTTGCAAATTCATGTGAGTTCAAAGATAGACTGTGTTTAAATTCAGTTCTGCAAATCCAGAACTCATCTTGAGTCTCTTTACATTTTGATGTGAAACTCAGAAAGAACAAATTGTGCTGCATCCATAGGATTAAATACATGAAAAGGAATGACCAGGCCATATATGTGACAATCTTTAATGCCCAATCTGTAAAGGAGACCTTCTGCAATGAATCCAAAGTCTTTAACAATGATGAGCTATTACTGTAGAAAGATGAAACAAATGATTATGAGAGCAGAAACATTCTTGCCATGATGAATTAACTGTAATTTTACTTGCAACATTGCCATTTTGCTTTTATCGCTCTTGGTAGCTGGAAAAGCCTTGCTGTGTGAATTTGTGCCAGCTATACTTCATAAAGGGAAGAAAAGTAGAAATATTACTCACTTGTGTTACTTTTTGAATATTTTAAAAACACAATCACTTTAAACTAGTCATTTCAAAAGATAAGTGTTATTTTTATTATTCTCATGCCTCATATAATGAATAAGTGAAATAATAGCACTTAGTTTTATAGTGTTCCAGAAATACGAAGTCTCTCACCTGGAAGAAACAGAACTGTGGAGCTGGTGGCTTAGAGAAATTATCTTATTCACATGCATTTGCTTTCAAATTTAAATTTTATTTTGGAGAACAAAATTTTGGAGAAATTTTCATGCGTAGAATGTGGACATTCTTGCCTTGAATGAGTTACAAGGTGTTCAAGGAATATGTATGAATGCCATATTATCAGGGCTGGGCTGCTGTGGGTTCACCCAGGTTTGGGCAGACCCATTGCTAACGTTATTGCTGGTTGGGCAAAGTGCCAAATTGTACCCCTGGCTGGCCCCTCCCACCCCACCCTGCCCCTCCCCTCCCAGGAGTCTCCACGCGGCCCATTTTGGATGTGAGGTAAGTGCAGCAATTTTTGCTGTCACAGAGGCTCAAGGAAAGCCTTCAGAGCTTGGGGAAAGTGAAAAATGGGCCTCCCAGAAGTTCTGGAAGTCCAAAAATGGGCCCATTTCTGGCCTCCAGAGGGTCTCTAGAGTCCGGGGAGGGAGTTTTTGCCCTCCTAGAGGCTCGAGGAAAGCCTCCAGAGCCTGGGGAAGGTGAAAACACCCCCCTGTCATGGTGCAGGAGGCCGACTAGGCCATGCCCACCATGGCCATATCCACCCAGCAACCAGGCAGAGAACCATTGCTGAAATTTTTGAAGCCCACCCTTGTGTATTATTCACTAAATATTCTTTGCAGGGATTTATAACTGCTCAGACTTTCCATGCTTCCATTATATCTAAAAGAATGATACCAGGGAAGAAGTTGTCCCTCTAAGCTTTTCCAGCAATATTTCAATTATGATGATGATGTTATCCTTTCAGTCATATCCAACTCTTGGCAATTCTATGAGCCAGGTATCTTCAGATCTTGCACTACTTCTTTGAGTTTGATCATCATAAAGTCTTGACCTTGAATAATTGTTGTTCTCCAAGCAGAAATTCTCCCCTTCCTCATCATTAACAAAAACGATCCATCTCACTTCTTGATCGACATGTGTATTAAAGCATTTTGCATCATGAATTCTACTAGCAATAAGATGGAGTTGTCATGTATTCCTTTATAATTGGACATTCTATGTACTAAATCCTTATAATATAGAAATGCAGAACTGAATGCTCAGGGGTGTGCACTGAAGGGAATGAAAAAGATGGCATCTATGAAGGCCAATGCCATATTGATATTATTAACCTCTCCACCACAAATCTCCTGTGAGTCTTCATCCTGATTTATTATTATTAGAGATGAGCAGTAGCAATTATTTGCAACAGCATTGGAAGAGCTCACAGCCATATACAATTGAACAGAAATCCATATTCTGTGATCAAAGTGTCCTTTCTGACTCTGATTGCCACAATTACACCAGGATTTCCTTTGAGGTGAAAAATACACAATTCTTGGAAGAAAGGGAGGGAGGGAGAGTGGAAGAAAGGACTCTTCCCTTCACATACAGGTGAAACTTGAAAAATTAGAATATCGTGCAAAAGTTCATTTATTTCAGTAATGCAACTTAAAAGGTAAAACTAATATATGAGATAGACTCATTACATGCAAAGCAAGATAGTTTAAGTCATGATTTGTCATAATTGAGATGATTATGGCTTACAGCTCATGAAAACCCCAAATCCACAATCTCGGAAAATTAGAATATTATGAAAAGGTTCAATATTCTAGGCTCAAAATGTCCCACTCTAATCAGCTAATTAAGCCATAACACCTGCAAAGGGTTCCTGAGCCTTTAAATGGTCTCTCAGTCTGGTTCAGTAGGAATCACAATCATGGGAAATACTGCTGACCTGACAGTTGTGCAGAAAACCATCATTGACACGCTCCATAGGGAGGGAAAGCCTCAAAAGGTAATTGCAAAAGAAGTTGGATGTTCCCAAAGTGCTGTATCAAAGCACATTAATAGAAAGTTATGTGGAAGGGAAAAGTGTGGAAGAAAAAAGTGACCACAGCCTGGAGAGGATTGTCAGGAAAAGGCCATTCAAAAATGTTGGGGACTTTCATAAGGAGTGGACTGAGGCTGGAGTCAGTGCATCAAGAGCCACCACACACAGGCGGATCCTGGACATGGGCTTCAAATGTCGTATTTCTCTTGTCAAGCTGCTCCTGAACAACAAACAATATCAGAAGCATCTTACCTGGGCTAAAGAAAAACAGAACTGGTCTGTTGCTCAGTGGTCCAAAGTCCTCTTTTCTGATGAGAGCAACTTTTGCATCTCATTTGGAAAACAAGGACCCAGAGTCTAGAGGAAGAATGGAGAGGCACATACTGCAAGATGCTTGAAGTCCAGTGTGAAGTTTCCACAGTCTGTGTTGATTTAGGGAGCCATGTCATCTGCTGGTGTTGGTCCACTGTGCTTCATTAAGTCCAGGGTCAATGCAGCCATCTACCAGGAGAGTTTGGAGCACTTCATGCTTCCTTCCGCAGACGAGCTTTATGGCGATGGTGACTTCATTTTCCAGCAGGACTTGGCACCTGCCCACACTGCCAAAAGCACCAAACCCTGGTTCAATGACCGTGGGATTACTGTGCTTGATTGGCCAGCAAACTCACCTGACCTGAACCCTATAGAGAATCTATGGGGCATTGCCAAGAGAAAGATGAGAGACATGAGACCGAACAATGCAGAAGAGCTGAAGGCCACTATTGAAGCATCCTGGTCTTCCATAAGACCTCAGCAGTGCCACAGGCTGATAGCTTCCATGCCATGCCACATTGAGGCAGTAATTGCTGCAAAAGGAGCCCAAACCAAGTACTGAGTACATATGCATGCTTATACTTTTCAGAGGTCCAATATTGTTCTATGTACAATCCTTGTTTTATTGATTGCATGTAATATTCTAATTTTCTGAGATTGTGGATTTGGGGTTTTCATGAGCTGTAAGCCATAATCGTCTCAATTATGACAAATCACAGCTTGAACTATCTTGCATTGCATGTAATGAGTCTATCTCATATATTAGTTTCACCTTTTAAGTTGCATTACTGAAATAAATGAACTTTTGCATGATCATTCTAATTTTTCGAGTTTCACCTGTACACACACAAAATCAGAAGAAAAGGAATGTTCTGCTCCATCAGGTATGTGATATGAGCCTGCCTTTTCTTATTGTTGTCCTACTCAACATAGTTGTCCCAAAAGAATTAGCTTTTCCCATCTTTCCAGGGATAGGCCACTATCATATATGCCTGCTCAGTTGATTTTGTGAGAGGGAGAAAAAAAAGAGGAATTTCAGCAATTTCTTACCATTTTAGTAGAAAGATAGATGACAGGTGTAGATTGACAGACGATGATAGATGATAGATTAGATAGATAGATAGATAGATAGATAGATAGATAGATAGATAGATAGATAGATAGAGAGAGAGAGAGAGAGAGACAGACAGACAGACAGACAGACAGACAGACAGACAGACAGACAGACAGACAATAGTGTGTATCATAAAACCTTCCTAAGATTTATAGAAGAGATTTCACATAACATAATGGTAGTAGATCCTACATTTACCTAAAGGCAACATTTGTGTTTGTATCGAGAGAGGGTGGTGTGGTAGAGGAGTCAAATCACTCTGACATTTACTCTGCAATATGTCTGGTTTAAAGAAAAGCATCATCATGCCTTGAGGGTTAGTACAGTTCAGCATGAGAATATAAACATGGTACCTGTTTCAATAGGCCTTTGTCCTTAGAAAAGCAATTTCAGTCTCATTTTCAGGCTTCCTAGATAAACTAGCTCTTCGCATTCTCAATAGCATCCTGATCAATAGAAGAATGTCGAACATATTTTAATCTTTTCTGCACTCTCTTACTATGTTCCCTAATAATGTACTGTATTTGTGTCTTTGTAATCACAAGAGAAGTGGGATCCATAAAACATTGTTTTTCCTTTAAAAATAAAAGAGCAGCAGTGTTTCCCAGTGATGTTTAATAGATATAATTTTATTGTCCCTAAGCAGCAAGAGGTGAAGAGACTAGGATAAAAGAGTTGATACCACTAATATTTGAAAGTCACTTCATAGGTCCAATCTAGTAATTTGTTTCCCAGAGATGCAATCAACATAATCTCAAGAAATGCCACATTTTAATAAGTCAGTCTGTATACTAGTTATTTTAGATTTTCTATTTTTGTATAGCAATGTAGCTAATAGTTCAAACTCTGTTCTTTCAGTAGATGTTTAGAAGATAGTTGCTTAACAGAAGAAAAAGTGGCCATCATACAAACAGAATTTTGTTTAATCCTTTAGCTACTTCTCATCAAAGGAATTATTTTATCTATTTAACAATAACCTGAAATATATTATTAGAAGGGGGGGGAGGAAAGGAGAGAGAGAGAGAGAGATGCAAATGAGACCAATTTGATGTAATGTATAAGGCAGCAGACTAGAAGCTAGGAGATTATGAATTCTAGTCCCACTTTAGGCATGAAATCTGGCTGGGTGACTTTGGACCAATTACTCTTTCTCAATTCAACATACCTTACAGGGTTGCTGTTGTGTGGAAAATAGGAGAAGAAAGAGAATTCTGTATGTTCGCTACATGAGTTATTTATAAAGTAATAAAGATAAATAAAAAAATCTAACGAATACATTTATACCATCATAAATTTGTATAGCAATAAAGTCCTACCTCAAAATTAAAATGCACAGAATGTAAATCTTAGTTTCAACATTTAGCTACCTGTATCCATGTGTCAAAATAACTTCTAGGTTTAAAAGTTCTTATGGATGCCACAGCCATGCCATGTCACCTGACTGTACTAATAGCCTGAAAACAACCAATCATTTATGTCAGGATATTTTATCCTTTATGAGAACATTCTGCCTGACTGGATAAATGACTCAATGAATTCCTGACCTAAACTCTCTCTCTCTTTACCTGGCAGCAGCCACTTACTATATCTACCTGCTGGCCTTGCAACTTCCTTCTGGCTTCTCCACTGACTTTCTCCCACCAGGAAAGTAACTTTCCTGACTTTCTTACCACAAGGAAAGTAAGTAGGAAAGTCAATAGGGGAGGGAAGGAGGGAGGGAGGGAAGGAGGGAAGGGAAGGGAAGGGAAGGAAGGAAGGAAGGAAGGAAGGGGAGGGAGGGAGGAGGAGGAAGGAAGGGGAGGAGGGAGGGAGGGAGGGAGGAAGGGAGGAGGAGGGAGGGAGGGAGTTGGAAAGTGCTGCCATTACCACTGCATTTTTGCCCTGCCATGGACATTTCCTTAGGTAAGACGATGTCTCTGAGATGATAACTTAATGGGGAATGAGTGTAGTACCTCTATGGAAATCTTGTAAACCACATGAAACGTGTATAAAATGGTGTGCTTCAATCCCATCATAGCAATAGCAATTGCACTTAGACTTATATACCCCTTCACAGTGCTTTACAGCCCTCTCTAAGTGGTTTACAGAGTCATTATATTTTCCCCAACAATCTGGGTCCTCATTTTACCCACCTCAGAAGGATGGAAGGCTGAGTCAACCTTGAGCCTGGTGAGATTTGAACTGCCAAACTGCAGGCAGCCGTCTGGCAGCAGAAATAGCCTGCAGTACTGCATTTTAACCACTGCGCCACAGTGGCTCATCATGACTATATTTATTTATTTTAGCAATGTCCTGTGGACACCCCCAGATGGATCACTGAAACCTTTCATTGAATCCCCACTAGTTAGAGTTTTCCAGCAACTTGTTATTTGGTATATAGGATGGAGCATATAGCATGTGGGTAGTTCAGTAAGATTTTAAAAAACACTGCGAACAACAGGGCTTTCATTCAGAACCTTTGAAATCTTCTGAAAAGCCCATTCCCCATTCTTTGACCAGGCTACTAAATGAGGCATGCTGTATAATTACTGAATTCTCCTTCTCCATCAAGGAAAGGAAACCCTCAACACTAGGGTTTTGTTATTATACCTTTGCCCCCATTAGCAAGACAAGGTGTGTCTAATAGGCTGATAAATGGCATACTGCAGTTGTCCGTGCTAAATGGCACTTAATGTACCATTCTGAAGTTCAGGAAATCAGGAGTAGGTGGAGAATCATTGGATAGCCATTTGCTCAGTGGCAAGACTTATAATCAAGGAAATTGATAATGAAGTTTCAGTTTCCATGACAGACTTTATCACAAAATGTGTGGCAATAAAATTGAGTAGAGTATGCAGTATCCCCAAGAGTAATATCCTTATCCTCCTTGTCACAGGGAATAAATATATATATATATATATAAAATCTTATTGCTTTTTAAAAACTTTAATAAGCAAAAGGATTTGGGATTCTGTTTTATTCTGAACTTGAATAAGCTGAATGCTTTATAGGAGAAGAGTATAATTAACTTTTTAAAAAAAACTGTGGTAATTTTTTATGGGAATATTTGCCCATTATTATGTTTAAAAAGCTCCTAAATCAGAATTATTTATCCTTGATTATAACTCAACCTAATAATACTATCAATAGATTTTGAAAAACAAAATGCAAATAAAAGTAGCCACTATCTACATGAATGTAATACTCTTATAATAACAGCAACAACACTTAGAGTTATGTATCACTTTACAGTGCTTTACAGCCCTCTCTAAGCAGTTTACAGAGTCAGCCTATTGCCTCCAACAATCTGGGTCCTCATTTTACCCACCTTGGAAGGATAGAAGGCTGAATCAACCTTGAGTCAGTCGGGATTAGAAGTCAGCCTGCAATACTGCATTCTAGCCACTGCTCCCCCATGGCTCTTTCTACCCTTATTGCAGGGGTGTCAAACTCAATTTCATTGAGGGATGCATCAGGATTGTGTCTGACCTCCGGGGGGGCAGAGGGTGTAGACAGATAAATGTCACTTATGTCAGGGTCGCCTGTGGCGGCCCAAGTGCTCTGCCAGAGAAAATGGGCTCCCAAGCTCCTTTTTCATTGGCAGAGGCACCGTGGGGCAGTCTTTTGCTGTTTTCAGATCTAAGCACCAGGCCAGCTCCATCCCCTGAGCCTTGAGTTTGATACTCCTGCCTTACTGCCACAAAATAGTAAAAGCATTTGATTTATCGGAAAAAAAACCCCAGTCTTTTTCAACCTGAGAACTGCATTTGGCCTTGAACTAGACTTCTATGGGATATTCTCCAAAAAAAGGAGCAAGCCAAGGCAAAATCTAAATTAATTCATTTTTATTTAATGTCTATGTAATTAAAATTAAATGAAATGCATGAGATACGCCTAATACAACAACTCTCTAGGTATTTAATAATGGTTCCTCTTCTGCCATGATAAGAATTACAATTCTGTTGTAATTTTCTGAGGAGCTTCATGGAGTGGATCCTAAACTTTTCAGAACTGAATTGGACCGTCAGGTTGTGGAAAAATGGGAAACCTGTAGTAAAGTGAAGGGATGAAATGGGAAAGATGTCCATGGAAACTGAATGCAGTTATTGATATCACTTAATACTATTTAGCACAGGGTACTAAATGTTTTTGGAAGGGAAGGCTGCTACAAATTATGTAGAGGAAGATTTTATGATACTGTGACAAAAAAGCCATTTAAGGTTGTTGTTTTTAAGTGAATGTAGCAAATAGAATTACACCCCAATAGAATTAAACAATTATTACTCACCACAAGAGATTTCCAGCTGCTTACAATAGGATTTTAAAGACAGTGGGATCTAGGCCTAGTATTGCAGCACACCTTATGAGAAATAAAACCATTGTCAGCCTTGGAAGCCATATTTTACTTGGAAGGTCTCCAGTTGAAACAACAGTTTGATTGGACCATGTGAACTGGTGGGTGTAGGGGAGGGATTTTTGATTTTCTTTTGGGAAGGGAAAATCTGGAACTCTCCATTTAGGGTTTTCCCAGATGTGCCAATATGACAACTATAATAAAATGAAACTTTGAAAAAACTGCCTGTCTTGGAGTTTACTGGTTTGGAGTTTTTAGTTGGAACGTTGACAACCATTATGTTACATAAAATGGTAGATGAAATAAACTTAAAAGATACATGGAGAGAAAGAAATGCTAAAACTAAACAATACACCTTCTACTCAAATAGACACTTATCATGGTCCAGAATAGATATGATATGGATGTCAACAGAATTGTTAGCTAATATTCAAGAAATAAATATTGAAACAAGTACTTGGGCAGATCACAATCCAATGACAATTAAATGGAAAGGACAAAAAAGAAGATCTAGATGGTCATTAAATAATAATATTTTAAAGGAAAAAGACTTCACACAGTGGATGGAGAAAGAATTAGCTTTTTTCTTTAGAGAAAACAAAAAAGAAGATACATCAATTCAGAATGTATGGAATACAATGAAGGCATATGTTAGAGGCTTGATAACAGACTATACAAGGAAAAGGAATACTATGAAAAGACTAGCCTCTAAGGCCTTAGAGGATAAGTATAAAAGACTTGAAAAAGAGCTACAGAAAATGCCACAGAAAAAGGACATCAAGCTAAAAATGGATATAATTAAACATAAAATGGGTCAAATAGAAAAAGAAGAATTAGCACAGAAAATTAGAGGTGCTAAACAGAACTACTTTGAAGACACAAACAAACCAGATAGAGGGTTAGCACACAAATTGAGAAAGGAGAAAGAATCAAGGAAAATATTGCAATTAATAGATGACCAAGGCCAAGTTTGCTATGGTAGTAAAGAGAAGAAGGAAATCATTCGAGACTTCTATGGGAAATTATATATGCAAGAGAATATTGATGAGGAAAGAGTTAAACAGTACTTACAGAATGCTAATTTACCTCAGATACCTAAAGAGATTGAAACAATGTTAGAAAGCAATATAATGATGATGGAGTTAACTGAAGCACTCAAGAAGCAAAATAATGGAAAGGCACCAGGCCCAGATGGACTTCTGGCAGAATTTTACAAAACATTACAAGAATCGTTGAATCTTCCATTGCTAGAAGTTATGAATGAAGTTATGTTAAAGAAGAAGATACCTAAATCATGGTCAGAAGCCTATATTACACTTATTCCAAAAGAGGAGGCTGATCCATTACAAATTAAGAACTATAGACCTATTTCTCTACTAAATGCAGATTATAAAATCTTTGCTTCAATATTGGCAGAAAGACTTAAAAAATATTTAAATAATTGTATTCATCCTGATCGAAATGGATTTCTGCCAAAGAGACAAATTAAAGACAATATGAGAGTAATCTTGGACACCTTGGAATACTACGAGGCACATCCTGAAAAACAAATGGCTCTGATATTTCTAGATGCACAGAAGGCATTTGATAATGTGAATTGGTGATTCATGTTATTACTGTTGGAACAGATGGACTTTGCTAGAAAATTTATTCAAGCAATAAAAGCTATATACTATAAGCAAACGGTAAAGGTAATGATAGATATAAGAAAAGGAACAAGACAAGGGTGCCCACTATCACCTTTGTTGTTTGTGTTAACTTTGGAATTGCTAAACAGAAATATTAGAGATGAAAAGAATATAAAAGGAATGAAAATCAAAAAGGAAGAATTTAAGCTGCAAGCATTTGCAGATTATCTGGTTTTCATCTTAGAAGACCCTTTAGAAACAGCATCAAAATTGATAGAAAAGATAGAGACATATGGAAAGGTGGCTGGTTTGAAAATAAATAAAGATAAGACAAAGATCTTGACAAAGAATATGCTATTAAGACAAAAGGAAGAACTGGCAGACCTATTGAAAATTCAGGTCACGAATAAGATCAAGTACTTGGGGATATATTTGACAGCAAGATGTAGTACATTAAAAGAGAATAGTTATATCAAACTTAAACAGCAGATAGCGCTAGATCTGGCGAAATGGGAAAATTTACAACTGTCACTAATAGGGAGAATTTCAACAATCAAGATGAATATATTACCCAGAATTTTGTATTTGTTTCAAACAATTCGAATTAGGCTTGGAAAAGATTACTTTGAAGATTTAAATAAAATTGTGTTGAAATATATATGGCAAGGTAAGAAAGCGAGAATAAAGTTAAAACTTTTGCAAGATGCTAGAATTAGAGGAGGATTTGGTTTGCCTAATTGGGAGTTGTACTATCAAGCTACAAATCTGATGTGGGTTAAGGAATGGATAACACTAAGAAATACTAGATTGTTGACTTTACAAGGACATGATTTGTTGTTGGGGTGGCATGTTTTTTTATGGTATAAAGGAACTAAAACACAGGGGTATTTTAGAAGACATTATATACGGGAGTCTCTGTGGTTAAACTGTGAGAAGATTAAAAGACAATGTTATTTGAAAATTCCAGTCTGGTTATCGACTATTGAAGCATTTTCTTATCCTATAATATACAAAAAGGAACAAACAGTTAGATATGGTGAAATATTGAATGAAAAGGGTGAACTCAAATCTATACAGAAACTAGAGGAACAAGGTATAAAGATGAATTGGTTTTCATATGCACAAATACATTCAAGATATGATAAAGATTCTAAAATGGAAGGTTTCTATGATAAATTGACTGATTTAGATAAGATTTTGACAGGTACTGATGAAAAGGTGATTAAAAAACTGTATGGATATTTATTAGAAATTAAATTAGAAGAAGAACAAGTTAAAGAAACTATGATTGTTTGGGGAAAGAATTTTGGATATGGGATCGATTTAGAGAAATGGCAAAATTGTGGTCTCAAAATTATAAAATGACAATGTCAACAGCATATAAAGAAAATTTGTATAAGATGTTTTACAGGTGGCATTTCCCCCCGACAAGAATAGCAAGAATGTTCAAGAATAAATCCGAAAAATGTTGGAAATGTCATCAGACACCTGGCTCATATTACCATATGTGGTGGACTTGTGCGGATGCTAAAAAATACTGGACTAAAATCCACACGTGGTTGGAAAAAATGACAAAAAAAACATATAGACTTGAAACCAGAGATATTTTTTATCGGGAATTTTACCTGAAATATATAGTAAAGACTTGAAATATCTGATTGTAAATGTATTAACAGTGGCTAGGATTGTATTTGCTAAAAACTGGAAAAATGAGAAAATACCATCACAGGAGGAAATCATCAAGAAAATATTGGAATGTGCTGAAATGAGTAGATTGACATTTGAAATTAGAGAACAAGAAGATAAACAATTTTATAAAATTTGGGATCTTTTCTATCAATGGTTAGACAATAAAATACAGAAATGAAATATGTAGACTTTTAGAAAATAATAAATATATAAAGATGTACTTTTTTCTTATTATATGTACAAAATGATTTTAGGATAGATTTGGGATGATAATATGATCTGTTGTAAAATAAATTAAGTAAATTATGATTATCTTGTAAAACATGAATGAATAAAAGTATAGTCAAATGATTGATTAGTAATGATACTAAAGTATTTAATTTTTGATTGAAAATATGAGATTATATGCAATGTAATTGTAATTGAAGACTATGAAATGGAAGCACAAAACAATTTGTAAACTAACCGGCACACTGTATGTACACATATGGAAGATAACTTGATGTTTTTATGTTTTGTTTGTTTATGTTTGTTTTTAAAAACTAATAAAAAAAATTTTTTTTAAAAAAAAGAAGCTTTAAATACATTTGCTCTCTATGGAACAGTAAATAAAGTATTCTTATCACAAGAGTTTAGGGAAGCAATGCGAGTTGAAGCATCAAATGTCTGCTTCTCCCCAGAACAATGGAAAAGTAAAACTAGCTGATGAATGGACTATAAGAATTTTGAAAAAAACCAGTGAAGCTAAGCATTTGTGACTGAAAGAGTGTTCCACTTGAAACACCTTGCACGGTGCTTTGTCTCATTCTTTCTTCTGCCATATTTCTCCCTTGCATCTCACCAGTCTTAACATTATTGTGTTGCAAACTTTCTCCTGTGCAGGTCTGACCATCTGGAACATCTTTTCCCTAGCTCTGCCTCATTGACTCTCCAGCTCATTTCAAGTCTCAGCTGAACATTCATCTTCTCTACCTTGCCAATCCCTCTTAATTTCTTCCTCCATCTGTTTGCATTATTCAACAACATAAATGCTTTCTCAATTACAAATTGTATGATACAAGTCAAGAAGAAAATAGAGACATATCGGGGAGTTAGGTGCTTGGATTTTTTAAAATTACTATTATTATGTCAGGCAACTTGCCAGAACTGAGATATATCTATTCCTGGTGATTATTGAAAATGTATCCTTGTTTGTTAAGCTATCGTCAGTCATCAGTTTTCCTAAATAGTATAAAATGTTTATACTATATATATTTGGCCACCAAAATAATTATATATACACCTAGCTAGCACTGCAGCTACTAGAACAGATGGTATTTCTCCCTAGCCTTCCATCATTCTTTCTCTTCCTTTTCCTCATCATTATTCCATTTTTGGTCTTACTCTGATTGGAAGCTAACTCTAAAAGAGAGTTCCAGATCTGGGTGGTATTTGTATGTCTAGTACAATAGCAGTACTAATAGTAATTGTAGTAACAATGTGTTACAATTTATGTTCAGACAGAAATAATAAAATAAAAATAAGGGAAAAGAAACAAGTCATACATGATAAAATACAACTTGATATTTAGCAAGAAATATAATCCATGTTAATACTTCTGATGTAAGTTGAGTGCTCTATGCTACATATGCTTTGATAGTAAACAGAACTGTTGGAAACTTCCACGGTTGATCTAAGAGTAAGGTAATAGTTGGTAATAAATCCTTTATCTTTCCTTCTAAATTCTCTGCCAACAAAGTAATATAAATTGATTAGAATGCCATTTGACACTGAAATATTACGTAAACCACTAATTCTACTTCTAGATCAGTATGGACATATACATTGATCAATGAGAATGCTATCAAATTGCCCTCTGGTACTTTAGGTAAAAATTCTTCTTCAGTTTGCACATGAGGTTAAATAAATAACCAGCAATAAATGTTTCATGTCTGCTATCCACAGGCCTTTCTTTCAGAAGATTAATATCCAATATTAATTCTTCAATAGCTACTCAGATGCTCTACACCTCAAGGGGCATCATGCATTGAGAAGAAGACCTAGCATTGGGTATACCCATTTCCACACTTTCTCCAGGATGACTCAAATTAATTTTAGGCTTGTCAAAGATCCACTGAAAAACAAATAGTTTGAACAACATATCCTCAATTGATAACATCGGTGATCTGATATGCTGGGAAGCACTTAAAATATTGTTCAACATAGGATCTATAAATTGCCCTTATAAATTTAGACAATTTGCAATGTCTTTAAAATTGAAATTAGAGAACTATAAAAGATTTGTGAAATTACTTTAGCTTTGTGCAGCCAGATGTTTAGAGGCACCTGCTAGAAAGGAATTTCAGGATAATCTTAAAATTGCATACTCTAGTACATTTTCAGTTGCAGAACTAGATCATGTCTTTCAAGAGCATGGAACACACTTTTAAGGCATTTAAAGGATCTGACAGCCTCATTTTAATTTTTTTACCACCAAAGTTTTTCCTTCCAGTCCTAACTCTTTTGCCAAAGGCCGTAACGACAAAGTTTCTGAACATAATTTGATGTTAAAGTTTTCTCCTCAAAATAAATACCAATGACTCTCATTAAAATTCCTAGGCCAACCAGGTTTGTTGAAAGACATCCTACATTATTTGCATACAGGCGTTTGATCACTGGTTTATCAACTAGTTTAAGAGGTATACTTTTTTTGTCATAGAGCAGGTGTCAAACTCGTTTCGTCACATCATCACGGGATGTATCATGACTTTTCATGGTCATAAGTTGAGCATTACCTGTTACCCATCAAGAATTATCAAACACTGAAAAATGGAAGAACAGAGCATAAAATGTTACGATGTTTTTCAGTTGCTTTGTAGTTTAATTTTTTATAATGCTTGTAATTGCATTTACTTTATTTAAATTTTGCTCACCATCCAGATTCAGTTGTTGAGAAAGGCATCTATATAAATTGAATAAATAAAGAAATAAATACGATGAATACACTTATCATATTACAAAAAAGTTTTTAACCTGCACTAGTCATTTTTTTCATATTATTTAATCACCCATCTCCCTCAGAGATTGGCTTTTAACTAGTTCATATCTATTATATTAATAATTAGTGTATTAATAAATACTAGTTAATATAAACTTTTAAAATTGTAAACAGATTGAGGAATTGTGATTTGACATAGTCTTTTTCCCATATACTTCTTAGGAGTTAATGATCCTGATGTTTCTGTTTTAGAGCCATGGTGACACAGTGGTTAGAATGTAGTACTACAGACTAATTCAGCTCACTTGCAGAGGTTCAATCCTCACCAGTTCAAGGTTGACTCAGCCTTCCATCCTTCTGAAGGTGGTAAATTGAAGACCCAGATTGTTGAGGCAATATGCTGACTCTGTAAACTGCTTAGAGAGGGCTCTAAAGCACTATGAAGTAGTATATAAGTCTAAGTGATATCGCTATTGCTTAAATGAAATTAATTTTACATTCACAACTTGTAGTGTTAAACTGTATTTTAAATCTGTGTAAACTTAAATATTATGACTGACTTTATTTGCTTTTTCCTTAAATGAATTCACAATAAATTTATATAACAGTGAAGAATCTTGATAGGTAGTCTTCATACATTAAATATATCCCAGAATTCTCTCTAAGGCTTAGAGAATGTCTTGGCTGATATATAATCATGATCATCAATTCTGGGGACCCCAAGCTTTTTTAGGCATCTAGTCTTTCCATTTCCCCACTCCTCTTTATCAAGTTATACGCTCTTTTAAAAAATTAAGATGGTTTTAGTTAATTTTATTTGGACATCAGAATTCTATGAACTTTCTCAGCTTCCAATTCAGTTCTGACTGTTGAGAAATCTATAGCTTACATAGAGAAATCTATGTATAGTCTAATACAAATTTAGTAATAAAGATTTCTACTTTAATTTCTTTTTCTCTTCTATCTCCCACTGCATATTTGTACAGACTAAGAAAGACTTTGTGAACTTATAAAGCTTATCACCTTCTCCTAGTCTGATATTATTATACTTCCACCACATGATTATAGAATCACAATCACTCACCAAAATAAAAACATTATTTTCATTACTATTCTTTTCTTGTATTCTACAATACACACAGACATACTTTAGTAGCTTATTAACAAAACTGGTATCTTGGCATATTCAATGCATAGGAAGGCCAGGATATGAACACATGCTTCTGTTTATGCTGCACACACCTGTTCTCAAATACAAAATGACAGATGTTACTGCATGAACATCTTGCTACAAGCTATGAGCCAACAACTGGGCTCTAACAAATTCATTGCCAGATTTTCCATCATCTGAAACCCTTTTCCATTGTACTTGTTTAAGGGCACAGCATCTTCAAAAGGAAGTTGGCCAACATTTTGGAAGATGACAGTAGGATGGTCAAAGACATGGAACAAACTTATGTGTATTTCTCTTTAGCAGATTAACTTCATTAATGCAGTTACCTGCTTCATTTGCAAGATACATCTGTTCATTTGTCTTTCAATTTATATGCAGATTACAAACTGACTTAAATTCCTTTTAAACCTTGTCTTAAACCAACCATGTTTTTCATGAAAATGTTCCATAGGATTTACACAGAGAATATGAATCTATAATTATAAAAGTGAAATTCCCCTGAATCTATAATTATAAAAGTGAAATTCCCCTGGATGACTTCTCTGGATCAGAATTTAGGATTAAGAAATTCATTCATGGAGAAACGTGCTTTTTTATTTCATCTACTAATGCTAACGATACTGGCCTGCCCAGGGAAGGTTATTTCAATTAATAGAGTAGCAATAAGATGATTATTTGTTAATATCAGTTTGTGTAGAATCATGGTCCACAGTAATTTTACATTTTGCAAGTCCAGGCATGCTTTGAGTCAAATATACAAAAACAATATTCAAGTTCCTGGGACAAATGCTATTATCACATACCACATAAAATTTCATGCAAGAAACAACATGAAAAATGAGAATTCCTTCTGTAATTGTAGGTAGGAATGACCTTGGGAAACAGGAAAGAAGTGCAGACTTGAAACCATCAGACAAAGGCATCTCAACTCTCAGAAACAGAGGAGATATGATAAGTGGTTCAGAAGACATCCATTCAATGGTGGTATACTGCCGGTTTGCACTGGTTCTAGCAACCAAGTAGCGACGGTCAGCAGTTGGCCCCACCCATTTGCCCACGCACTATGTTGTCCTATAATTCCTTTGTTTGTAGCTCAGCTGATAGGTGTGGCAGAACAGATTGCCACGCCTCAGCTGTTTTACTCACCAACATTGACAGTAAGTTTTTATGCTTAAAATTGCCCGTTTTAGAACCTTCCACACATGTGCAAAGCGCATGCCCACAGAACCGGTAGTAAAATATTTTGAATTCCACCACTGCATCGATTCTAGTTCATTGGAGGATAAATAGAAAGAAGGGGAGAAATACTTGCAGACTTAAAACATTCTATCTACAGTAAAGATAGAATGAGCACTCATGGTTATACTTCTTGTCTTGACTATCTCAAAGAACTAAATTCTAAAGTGTTTTTTTAAAGACACTCTGTTAGTGGTGATTTTTGTGAGAGTAATTATTGAATACTTTATGTACAATATTTAATGTAAACAGTGAATGTTTGTGGCAAATGAAAGCAAAATGATGTCTTAACCATAAATCAATTCTCTGTCCATGCTATTTACTTCCAGACAAGTAGTGCTGTAAAGAAATACTCTCAATTTCATTTACATTTTGTGTATCAATAATATGAATTGGTTTTGAAAGAATACACATCCATTATTTCAAATGGTGGGTAAAAAGATACACAAACACACACCAATACATGTACAAAGTTCAAAGTTCAAACCTTTATTGTCAATGCACAACATGTGTACATCAAAATTGAATGAGCCTCCCTTGGTACAGCGCACCCAAGAACATAAGAGGGAAATAATGTAAAACAACTTTATGTCTGTAAAGAATCCAAAGATATCGAAGGTAACTTTCTCTGTTTGCAACTAGACAAAGCAAAGTTAATAAATACAAAGGTAGTATTCCATTTTCATTCAGGGTATCTATAAATATTCACGATTGTGACTATTGCAATTCTACCTAAAAACTGCTTACTCCCCTAAGCATAAATCAAAATAAAAATATTTGATGCACCAAAATTTTAAATGTGGATTTGGTGACAAAAGGCAAGGAACCACTGTATTATACATTTCTTGGACCATATTCTGAAGAGCAATTGCCATCCTCTCTGACCTTGCTGTTAGGGGGGTGGTTGTATTAAATTGCAACTCTGACAATTGGAAGTTCACTGAAAATAGTGACACAGCAGTCCCACCTCTGGTTCCTTCTAAATAGCTAGCATGTTCATTCAGAGGATCCACAGGAATCGTGCTTCTCATTATATTCATGAGGCCGAGCTGTGCAAAAGAAGTTCTCTCTGCTTGTAGTCAGGTATCTGTTCATGCCAAATTACCATTTGAATGGGTAACATATTTTCTATGGTCATTAGAAAAAATTGGCAGTCCTTCTCTGAGGACCTCTCATATTAGGTAAAAACATTTTTCTGTCTATATATTTCCTTTGATGTGGCATCATTACTTTAGAGGATTGGGGATATCCGAGGTAAGATCCCTGAAAGTTTTACTTGCAGCTCCCAGAATCCTCCAAAATTCCTTATTAAATTACAGTTCTTAAGATGACAGAAAAAAGAACGTTATAAACTAAATGACTGAAGAGTAATCATGTTCATTGTTTTTCATTTTAGTAACTTTTCTATCCAGACTCTTTTTCAAGGGCAGGCCAAGAAAAGTTCTGCGTTCCTGCTTTGATCCAAAGTTTTCTTTTCTACCTGACTAAAGAACTAGATGTTCTCTGGATATTATCATTGATCATCTCAATGAATGGAATCTCCAATTAGATGCCTGTTTATAACCATTTATAGTTTTGTTACAATGAATATCAGCTTGTTCCAATAACAGGTCCTGCTACACCATTCCCATTTGATCATCTTGAGATTGTTTCTATCTCAGCTCTAAGGATGATATGCATTGGATCCAAGTAATATTTTTAGTACCAGCCCTCACCTTTATTGTTATGTGTGATTTAAGGATCTCAAAAACTGTTGAACAGCTTTTTAAAATTAGTATTTGAGAAAAGGAAAGTCCTCTTAATAATGGGATTATTTGGGGGAGGGATTAAGTTTAACGAGATGGCATTCCCAGCTGCCTTTTATTTTCAATGTGTGTTACTTCTTAATCAGTTTGTTTCTTTGCTGCATTGTTACTAAGATTACTTGGGATCCAAACATCTGGATCCCTATAAAGAGTTCGCTTTGCTGCCATATGACAGTTTTCTGGAGTTTTGCAGCATATAAAAAATCGATTAGCTGGTACTGGAAAATTAAGATATAATTGCTTTCATGAAAAAATTCCATCAAGAAAATTAATGGCCTGGGGATGGATGGGTGGGTAGTCGGTTTTGTGACTTTTCTTACTTATTCAACGTAAGACTACCTTTTAGAATTAATCAAGGTATAATAGAACACAATAATGCAGCAAGCACACCATGAACTATGTAAGTAACAATAACCATAAATTATAAACTACATTTAAATAAAAATACATATGGTAGTGATATTTGCCTGAAAGCAGAAAATGAGACAGTGTCATTGCCACTAATTGATATAGAAGACAGTGAAGGGTTGCATTGACACTTTTATATTTTTACTTACTAGATTAATATTTCTACAGATACTTTTTTGAGCATTCACAAATTTTCAAGCACTTTTTTAGTAGAATGAGCTTTTTTTCCTATTTTTCCAAGATATTTTCAGGTACACACCACCTTTTGGTGCATTTGTTGTTAAATGCACACACATCTCTGTATTTCTTTTTTATTGGAGATTTGCATAAGATTTGAAGATTTGCCTAACATTAATTCAGAACTGAAGAAGCTTCTTGAATGAGAAGCAGAATGTTTTCACAGAATAACAAAGTCCAGTTGCCTTTTGAAAAGGGACCTTTGGGATCCCTTTGAGAAAAGGGATATTTGAAAAGGGAACTTTAATTATGCTGAGTTAAAATTCTGTAGTTATATTTCTTATTTGGGGATGCCAATTTGAGACAGGCACTTTTTGGGTTTTAGAACTGTCTTCACATAAAAGATAATTATTACAACAAGCTTTGATTTAGTTCTGTTTCCAGCCATAATCTTATAGCAACTTGTGACCAACTATGGCCTCTGTTTTACAACCTGCTGAAGCACAGACATATTTTTCTGCCAAAAAGCATTGTGCCAGAGTGGAAGGGCTTAATATAAAGAGAAGGACTATGTGTTGTGAACAAACTGCACTGGTATTTATTTGTCATTGTTCCCAGAGTGGATAACATATGAAGGAGAAAGAGAGAGAGAGTGCATGAGAGAGATTAAAGAGTAGTACTAGAATGAATCACTGAACTACTACTGTAAAGTTTACTGACCTGTTTCCAGAAGATAAAAATTGTGATCATTTCTCTGGAGGTGAATAATGCCTGGGGAAAAAATACAATAGTCAAAAATGGCATAAGATACTTTTCTCTAAGGGATGACAGGCAGTTTGGAATGAATTGTCACTTGTTTTCTATTTGCCTGCCTATCTAATATAGAATGAGACTCCACAACAGCATTTAAAACCACAGCTTTGCTATTGTGCTTTTCCGTTGTATTCTTTTGGCAATGCTCCCATTTTGCCTGTAACAGTCTGTTCAGCTGTGGAGAAAGGATACTTGCTGATCTACTGTTTTATTGAACCATTCAGTTCAAAGATGCTGCTGACAAAAAAAAAGCAGCAAGAGCAGCACATCTGGGGGAAAAGAGCCGAACTACAGCATCCAGCAGTTCTCTGAGAAAACACCAATATCAGATTTCAAGACCTGCATGTAATGGATATGACCTTATTTTTTGTCCAGCATTTATTTGCCACGTTAGAGCAATGCATTGTCTTGTTGCCATGGGTAGGACCATTACCTTCAGCGACTCACAAAAGCAAATTGGCATGTTCTATTCGTCTGTGTGCATAGTCCTGTGGAATTTTCATTTTATTTTCAACAAGATATGCGCTATCATAGCATACCAGCAGGCAGCATATCAAATTCAATATTTTCTATTAAACATGAAGGAAAGAGATAGCGTCAGGTGTGCATATATTGGGAGGAAAACATCATCCTCATTTTCATTGACGGAGAAACAATGGGATTATGTTTCCTGAATGTTGAGGATTATAGCTATATAGCTATAATCTTGTTTACCAGATCACACCAGACTATTAGTAATTTAAACAGGTCTGAGAGGCGGAAAGCAAAATTTTCATTTGAACGCTCACAAGGTTTTACAGTTCTTTGAAGTCAAAAGCCTAGTACTTGGGTTGTGTGGCAATACCTAAGAAGCTAAGATATCTCATATTATTATAATAACTTATTTTGAATTTGTCACCTAGAATAAAAAGTATTAATGCATCTGATCATTCCAAATCAGTACAGTGCCGTGGTTAGGGTTTTGATTTAGGAGTGATAAAACCTAGGATCAGGTCAACCTTGAGGCATTCTAAATCACAGGATAACTTTAAGCCAGATATTCTTTTAGCCCAACCTATCTTCCATAATTTTAATATGTTTTTTTCTAATAACCCATTTTGTAAGAGCCTGTTTGGTCTAATGGTTAAGGCACCAGGCTAGAAACTGGGAGACTATGAATTCTAGCTCCATCTTAGGCATGAAAGCCAGGTGGGTGTCACACTGTCTCAGCCCAACTCATTTCACAGGTTAGTTGTTGTGGAGAAAATAGGAGGAGGAAGGAATATTAGGTATGTTCACCACATTGAGATATTTATAAAAATAATAAAATGGGATAAAAAATGGTAATATTATTGCTGCTTTTGCTTAAGACTAATTCAGATTTTCATAATGTTCCTAAACAGAAGCATATACTGTACATATCCCTCTCAAGAAATAAAGATAATAATTACTAAGGCTAAATAAGAGGTTGGAGTAATCAAATAGCAGATAACTAATGCTAACCCGGGTCTGATTATTGGCTTCCTAAGGCCAAAAAAATGGAGTAGTGCATCAAAATACCCCTTATTAAAGTGCACTTTGTAAAATGATTTTTTTAAATTAAATTTTGTGAATTTTATCAGAATCAGCACTTAATAATTTCCTGGCTAGGGAAGCACTTCATATAGTTACTCATGGCCTGGTCATCTCACAATTGGATTAATGTTATGTGTTCTACATGGGACTGCCCTTGAAGACCATCTGAAAGCTGAATAGGATGGCAGATGGCTTCCAGATGCAATTCAAGATGGTATTTATCACCTTTAAAGCCCTACATGGCATGTAGCTAGGCTACCAGAGACATTTCTTATCTGTAATTCTTTTTGCACATCTAGTATGATCAGGCAGGGTGGATGCACTCCAGGTCTCATTGATCAAACAGTCTCATATTACAAAATCCAGAGAGCACACCTATTCTGTTGCAACACCTGTTCTATGGACCAATATTTCCTCACAAATTCATGTAGCTCCCATTCTTATGACCTGTGGTCATTCTTAAGCAAAGACAACTTAAAAAATTCTTAGTCAAATATCTTATTTTTTCAACTGATAGATGATACTCTTTTAAAAAACAATTTCAAAAGTAACCCCAAGAAACAAAAGTTATTAACTTAATCTCAGGTAGTTAAGATATTATCTCGCCAAAAGTTATCTCCAAAGCCATGAAAAAAAATCATCCTCTCCTATTAGCAAAAATTGATTTTATCAAGATTAATAAAAAAGCTGAAAAGAAAAGCATATGGACCCACATATATGCACTTACACAGATCTTACTTCTGCCACATATTGAAGCATTGCCTTAACAGTGCATATTCTTAGAAATAATTTATGTACTACTGCTAATAAAAAATGAAAATCTTCTACAGGTAAGTAATATGCTTCAAAGGGAAGACTAAGTAAGGACAAGATTGTGATCTACAAATAACTAAAGTACTATCATATACTGTTGGCTCAGGAATTCTGGAAGTTGAAGTCCACAAGTCATAAAAGGGCCATGATTTCCCACCCCTGCTGTAGAGGAAGAGGAGAAAGAGTTGTTACCAAGACAACAGTGAGATAAAAGGGGTTTGAGAACATGGAAAGAATGTACCATAATGTGAGTCAGACAAGACCCACCCTATTTCAAACAAAGATAAAGGAGGAAGAGAGAAAATACATTCACATTTGGAAGATACTGTTACTATGGCTCCACAATAAAAAAAACTTACTGATATACATACATACATACATACATACATACATACATACATACATACATACATACATACACGTGCTTGCCTGTGTGTGTGTGTGTGTGTGTGTGTGTGTGTGTGTGTGTGTGTGTGTCATTTTCTAGTCTGATGTACCTTGAAGGCTGATATATACAGATCAGGTGGATTGGAATTCTTTTGCAACTGAGACTTGGAATTAAACTGAAGTTTAAAAGAAGTGGATTTGATCTGACTAAGCAAATATGGCTGGTTTATGAATTGAATGAAGCCATAACCCATAATTTATTAACTGAACTGTCAGAAGCCATAGAAAACACATTAGGGTTCAACAGGTTTTAATATAGTCAGTCAAAGAATTTGTCTTGGATTACAAATAGAAAAAAAAGCAAGCAAAAAATGTGTGGAAATAATAAAGTAAGTCAATATGGATTCTGAATGGTGAAATCACCAGTTGAATTTGAGCAAGTAAATATTTGCAGAAATATTACATTTGTACTCATTAAGAGTGCATCATAGGCATACCATGTACAATAACATATAACTGCCATATTAAGTTTGACAGAATTATAAAAAAATGTCTCCATTAAGTTGAGCTCATGATGATTACAGGGCATGAATGAAGCAAATGTTAATTTGGATAATTTTGCAGGATCCAATCTGGGTTGGTCATCAAGACTAGAGCATTAGAGTAAGGGTGAGACACATTCTGGGGAGAGAGAAGTTCCCTGAGGATGGGCTTCAGTACGAGTCCAGAAGCTCGGAAGATTTAACTCTCTGGTCCCGATGACTGACCCAAATTAGATTACATCGCACATCTATCTTGTTTTATTGGAAATACTGTGGTGATGAGTTGCCATTGCAGTTCTTCTTTCCTCCAACCCAGTTCTTTGAGAAGACCATAGTGAAAGGCAGAGGTGGTATTCAGCAGGTTCTGAACAGTTCTGGAGAACTAGTAGCAGAAATTCTGAGCAGCAGATACCATCTCTGACTGGCCCTGCCCCCATCTATTATCTGCCTACCAAATCCCAGCTGATTGGCTGGGTCTTCTTTTGTTCCCCTGCACAGCAGGTTAGTGGGGTGGGGAGGGAATGGAGATTTTGCAGTAACCTTCCCCCAGGACTGAGTGGGAATGAAGATTTTACAGTACCCTTCCCCTGCCATGCCCACCAAGCCACGTCCACCAAACCATGCCCACAGAACCAGTAGTAATTTTTTTTTAATCCCACCACTGGTGAAAGGGTATAATAATCATTTATACCGATATTTCAGTGAACAGATATAAAGCAATATTTCATATGGCATTTCTTCTCAGAGACCCTTCAACTGAAACAGATACAATTTTGTTTCACATTCACTAAAACCTTTTGTGTCTTTGAGACCCTTATGGGATTATTTCAGCAACCAATCTCAAAATGATTAGGGGCTGGCAGCTAAAGCATACAGTTCAACGATTGGTTGCAGGAACTGGGCATGGCTAGTCTAGTGAAGAGAAGGACCAGGGGAGACATGATAGCAGTCTTCCTATATTTGAAGGGCTGCCACAGAGAGGATGAGGTCAAGCTATTTTCCAAAGCACCTGTAGGCCAGACAAGGAATAATGGATGGAAATTGAAGAAGGAGATATTCAACCTGGAAGTAAGGAGAAATTTTCTGACAGTGAGAACGATCAACCAGTAGAACAGCTTGCCTTTGGAAGTTGTGGGAGCTTCATCACTGGAAGCTTTCAAGAAGAGACTGGACTGCCATCTGTCAAAAATGGTGTAGGATCTGCTTGGGTGCAGGGTTGGACTAGTTGACCTACAAGAACTCTTCCAACTCTGTTAATCTATATCTGTATCAATCTCCTTTTCTCTTAACCTTGAAGTTAAGAATCCAAAGGTACAATCTCTGGTGGCCTTTTGTAAACAATAGGAAGTTCATTAAAATGTTTAAATTCTTTAATATTCCCCAACCTAAATGCTCTGCTGCTGCTTTGGTCAACTTTATTGTGTAGGTTCTGTGCTGGACAAAGGATCCTTGTAAAAGATTTAACTATTCAATTATGGTATTGAGCCTCTCTCAAATGTACTCCTGAGCCAGTGGTTACTTCTTGGTGCATAAATTTTTATTGACCTCTGTGTATAGTAGTTTATTCTTTTGTAGGGTGCTTTTTAATATGGTAGATCAATAAGGAAACTAGAATTAGTGGTTCTTGTGGGCCATTTTCCAGACACAATTACTGGGATGAATGAATCAATAAAGGTAACATTTATTGTATAAAGTAAACATAACTTTTGCTTAATCAATGACAACCTCAGCAAAGTGACTGTAAAATAATGTAAGTTCTGCTTTCCCTCATATTTCCCTAAAAGTTCAGAATTATTCCATTATTTTGGTTTTTTTTTAATGTGTAAACAAAATTTGCATCCTATTGAGACATGTTATATATATATATATACATTTATCATGATTGATTTTGTTTTTTGTTTTCAGTACATATAGATGCAACACTTAAATTCTTAATGTACTTTCAATCAACAAAGTCTGTGGTTCCCATTTTATTACTGTACTATTATATTGTTGTGCTGTTAATTAAAAGGAATGACACAATGAGAGGAATTTTAAAACAAAGAAATGAAAAGAGGAAGTTGAAATGCATGAAGGATATTTAATGCTATTGCTAGAGATTATACGAGAAGAAAGAGTTTAAAAATTAAGTAATGCAAACATGATGTTTTAAGCAAACGAGCAAGATTTAGCAGTTTAGGCCCAATTCATAAAGTCCTAAAATATAAATAAAAAGCTAAAACAGAATGTAACTTCAAAGTTCATATTATTTTTTTTAGCATATTTACAGTATATGGCTACTCATCTACCAAAGGCAGTCCGGGCAGCAAACAAAAATAAAAACAAAACAAAATTCACAATTAATAACAGAAAAAAAATTGAGGTCCCTAAAAATATCCCTTAGTATATAATGGATACAAATACATACTTGTCAGAGATCTGTTAACACTGTGGTCACAGTGCCTAGGAAAATAGGTTTTCACAGTTTACAGGAAGGCTGTAAGAGCAAAATTGGGGCAATGCCTAACTCAAGGGGAAGGCAGATCCACAAGGCACATTTTTTTATGAACCAGCAAGTAACACTTCTTCATCAAAGAACGTGCCCACTCTGCTTAGTCTGATGGGATGGGTGGAAACACTCAGGGGTGGGCTGCTATGGGTACGGGCGATCCTCTAGCTAAGATTCTGCACAATTCAGTGAACTGATAAATCCCACCCCTGGCTGGCCCCGCGCACCCCACCCCACGACTTCCAGGAGTCCCCATACAGCCTGTTTTGGATGCCAGGTAAGTATAGGGCCTGGGCTGAGGCTCGGGGAGGGCAAAAAATGGGCCACCTGGAAGCTCTGGAAGGCCAGAAATGGGCCCATTTCTGACTTTCCAGAGCCTCTGCAAGGACAATTTCTGGGAGGTCTCCGGAGCCTGGGAGAGGCCGTTTTCGCCCTCCTGAGGGCAAAAAAATGAGCCTCCCGGAAGTTCTGGAAGGCTAGAAACGGGCCCGTTTCCAGCCTCCAGAGGGCCTCCGAAGGCCGTTTTCTCCCTCCTGGAGGCTCAAGGAAAACCTCTAGAGCCTGGGGAGGATGAAAATGCCTCCCCCACCCTGGTGCAGGAGGCCAACTAGGCCATGCCCACCATGGCCATGCCCAGTTCAGGCAGAGAACTGGTTGCTGAAATTTCTGAAGCTTGCACCTGGAACCACTCACATAACCAACATACAGCCCCATATATGGGGGGAAAGGAGAGAGAGAGAAAAAAAGAAAACAGCTTTCATTATATTTGTACATCCATTGGGATACATTCAAATTTACCCCAAGAGTTTTTCTAAATAGGATTATTTCATTATTAAGTCCACACAACAACACTTCTAATTTGATCCCAAAAAGTACTGCAAATTACAGTTTGGAAACATTGCACCTGATCCTGAATCAAAACTGAAGCACTACGTAGCCCTATTAATTGAAAGAAGCAATTGCTCAGCAATTTCATGACTATCATATGTGATACAGATTTCTTATACTGCAAGTCGCTCTATGTCCATATATGCCTACCAAGAAATTAAAGACTTTAAGTTCAGGACAGATTATTCTAAGGTAAGTTAGCATTAAAATCTGAACATAGTGTTCGAGATATTTTCAGGGGCATCAACTATCTTGCGGATAAGAATTATCCTTTTTGATTGTAAGTTTATGGAGTTTTCAAAACGGATTTAACTTCACTCTGTTGGCATGGCTCCTTTCTGAATATGCAAAGTTTGGATAGCCTCCCTTAACCTCTCCACTGACCATATATTAGAGTTAGAGTTACTTTCCAAAAAAACCAAATACTTGTTAACATTATTCAAACTACAGGTAGTTGCAAGTTCCAGCCATTATTTTAAAAAGCAAAACAAATATACAGTCTATATTTAAAGTGAAGTTTCAAATTAATATTGCAATGCTTAATTACTGTTAGGGATAACATTGTTTACCCTAACTGGTTTGGGTAAAAATAATAAATAAGGTATCATGGTTTGTTAGTTAAAGTGTGTGTAACTTTAACTGCAAGAATGTAATTAAGGGTGTGGTTGTAAAAGCACTATATAAGAAGCGAGGCAATTGCAGCTCGCTCTCTCTGGCTTACTGATCCCTAATTACTGGATGGATTGATGACTGCGTTCTTGCTGGAACGGGAGAGAAAAAAGAGTGTTGATTTTTCTCAACGGAGAGAAGATAAAGATTGGACTGATTTATTGTAAGTGAACTGACATTGGCTATTCAACACGGACTTTGCAAATAGAGTATCCCCAACAAGACTTGACTGAAATTGATATATGACTAATGGACCGTTATTTGACTATGCTATAATTCTTAAATGGAATAAACTATATTTTTGATAGCACAAGCGTATCTGTATTTTTACTGCGTGTTAACTAAAAAACTTATCTCACACATTTACCTGTCTTCCTATCTGACTTCGCTGCACGTTCTGTTTAGTTTGTTTTCCTTAACACCCGTTGGGAATCAGGCTTAACACTGGTTATGGGCCCAGAGAGACTGCAAAGTCAGTTTAACTAGGATAAAAACAGGTTTATGTATAAAGTGAGATTTTGTGTTGTTACACGTTACAGTAAACAGACAGCTGTGTTTTATCAATTATAGTTTTATATCCATATAGTGAAACATGGCACAAGTCAGTCTACAAAGTTTGTCCCTTATATCCAAGCTGGATGGAACAAACTATGTTTCATGGTCTATGAAATGTAGTCTACTTCTACGAAGAGAAGGTCTGTGGAACATAATTGAAAACCCACCAAACATAGAAGAATGGGATTCTGAAGATGAGGAAGATAGTTAAAAGATAGAAGACTTTAAACAGAAAAATGAACAAGCTCTTTGCATCATAGGACTAACACTATCTGATCAGCAACTTGTTCATATACGCGGAGAGCAAACTGCAGTTGGGTGTTGGCAAAAACTGCAGAGGATTTATGTCCGAGATAACATTGGTGCTCACATAAATCTAACACGGAAGCTTTACGTATCTCCAAAAGAATGGTGATATGCTGAGTCATTTGAATACTATGAAAAGCATTTTTCAAGAACTTCATGAGAAGGAGTTAATTTTCTCTGAACTACACCAGGTCTACATAATTCTATCTTCATTAGACGAAATTTTGATGACTACATAACTTCCCTTGAAATATTGCCTAAAGAAAGCCTAACTTTAACTGATATCACTGGCAGATTGATTGAAGAGGCCAGAAGAAGGCTTGAAAGAGATCAGTTAAGGAGGAGCAACCTCAAAAGGAAAATAATGAATCTCCTACTGCATTCGCAATTAAAAAGTGTTTTAATTGTGGAGGGAGAGGACATTTTGCAAGATTTTGTAAGAAAGCAAAGCGCCAGAATGCAAGCCAAAAATGCTGTAAGCCATCAAAGAAGAAATAAGAATTATGAGTTAGCAATGTATAGTAATGGAGTTGTAAAAATAATTTATGGGTGGTTGACAGTGGTGCGTCCCACTGTATTACAAATGATAACAAAAAATTTGTAAAAATGTCCATGAGTTCACAGCATATCTCATTAGCAAACGAAAGGAAAATGAAGGCAAAAGGTGAAGGTATTGCTCATTGTACTAGTATAAATGAGAACATAAAAATGTTATATGTACCCCAACTTAAATTTTAATTTGCTTTCTGTTAGAATGTTGGTTAGATTAGGATACATAGTTACCTTTAGGGAGATACTTGTTTAATTGAAAAAGAAGGTAAGAAAATTACTGCAACGTTAAGAGGTGAATTATATGTGTTAAATGATAATGGTTTAGAGATGGCTAACACGGTTATGATAATAAGAAACCTCATAATGAATGTATTCACTTGTTACACCGATGGCTAGGCCATTTAAATTTTAAAATGATTAAGAGAACTGTTCAACTATCTAAAGGAATAAGTTTAAAACCTTGTAATAAGTATTTGCAATGTTCTGCTTGTAATCAAAACAAAAGCAAAGTTATACCGGAAAATAGAATTGATGGATTTACTACCAAAGAGCCTTTAGAGGTAGTATTTGCCGATATAATAGGTCCTAAAAAGCCAAGTGTAGGTGGTGCTAGATACATATTAAGCATAATGGACCACTATTCTAGGTATGGTTTCTGTTTTCTAATGAAGAGAAAAACTGAAAGCGTATACAAATTTCTTTAATTGGTTAAAATTTGCAGAGAGAAAAATTAAAAAGAAATTAGTAACTCTTATAACAGATAATGGATACGGAATTTACAAATAATAAATTCCAGAGTAGACTTAGAATGGCAGGTATTCAACATAAAAAGTCTGCACCATATAGACCTCAACATAATGCATTTATAGAGAGAAGAGGCCAAACACTGCAATCAATGGGAAGGACTATGTTATCTGATTCTGGATTACCTGACAATTTGTGGGAGAAGCTATAATGTGTGGGAATCACATATTAAACAATGTTGTTAATTCAACAACAGGTGAATTACCATTCACTCTGTGGCATGGTAGGAAACCTGATTTGAGTTATATTCACACATTTGGTGCACCAGCATGGGTGCATATCCCTACACAACTCAGGCACAAAGGACAACATAGAGCTAAAAGATTAATTTTTGTTGGATATCAAGCAAACCATAGATCTTATAGATTCTGGGAACCAGGTACATCTAGAGTATACTGCAGTGCTAGTGCACAATTCCTAGAACATATAGGATGGAATAGATTAGAGCAAGATTCAGATAATGGTGTTATTATAGAACCTTACAAGAGGCAGAAAGAAAAGACTAGTTATAAGAAAAGTCCAATTAAAGAAGAAGTCCATGAAGAGCAAATAGAATCAGATCAAGAGGAAATAATTGATCAAGAAGAGATAGATAGTCAAGGACAGGAAATAAAGGAAAGTCCACCTGTAAGTCCTTTTTTATACCTAGACGACAACGCGTATAACCAGACCACCTGAAAGGTATCAAGCAAGTATAGTTTGCCAAGTAAATAAAGTTCCTACTAGCATAGATGAACTTAAGATGTATCCTGCTAAGGATCAGGAAAATTGGCAAAAGGCAATGGAAAAGAGTTAAATTCATTAAAGGAAATGAAGGTTTATGAAGAAACCAAATTACCTCCAGGAGAAAAATCCATTGGGTGCAAATGGATATTTAAAGTAAAGACTGGAAATAATGGGAAAGTAACTTATAAGGCTAGATTAGTAGCACAAGGATTTAACCAAAATACATTTGATTATGATGAAGTATTTGCACAAAATCTTAAGGCTACAACTTTAAGAGCAGCTTTAGTATGGGCAGCAAATAATAATTATATTGTTAACCATTTAGACGTAGAAACTGCATATCTGCATGCACCATTGCAGCATACAATATATTTGAAAAAACCAATTGGTATAAATGATAATAAAGCAAATAGCAATGATTGTTGGAAACTCAAGAAGAGTTTATATGGATTGAAACAATCTGGCTATGAATGGAACCAATATATTGTGAAAGAATTAAACAATATAGGGTTTAAATCTGGTTTAGCAGATCCGTGTATGTTTAAAAGAGAAAATAATGGAGCGGTGTCATTATTGTTATTATTTACAGATGATATTGCTTTGATTACTAAGACCAATAATGAAGCTACTGAGATTATTTCATTATTAGCCAAAGGATAAAATTAAAGCATTCAGGTGAAATTAAAAAGTATCTAGGATTGACAATTAATAAAACCACAAAAGGATTTAAGATATCTCAAGAGGATAAAATTTGCCAATTAATTAAATTGTATAAAATGGAACTTTGCAAGCCTGCAAAGACTCCAATGAGTCAGGAAATTTGCAAAATTGATGCTCAAAGTCCCAAATTTGATAAGACCATATATCAATCTTTGATTGGTAGCTTATCATATATAAGCAATTGGTCTAGGCCAGATATAGCTTATAGTATTAATCAACTGGCACGATTTAATAATGATCCACATCAATGTCATTGGCAAGCATTAAAGAGAATTTTAAGATATCTTAAAGGAACAATGCACCATGCATTGTATCTAGAAACCAAAGGTGATTTGAATCTTAGTGCCTATGCAGATGCAAGTTTTGCAACTGACATAAACACTAGAAAATCAACATCTGGGATGGCTATATTATTTGGTAAGACACTAATAGGGTGGAGGTCAATCAGGCAACAGCATATTAGCTTGTCAACGATGGAAGCAGAATTTTCATGTCTGTCATTACTATGCACTGACTTAATTCTGTACAAACAGTTATTATTAGACATGGGTATAACTGTTAAAGATTCCATTATTGTGTACGAGGACAACCAGGCAGCCATACAGTTAGCTACTAATATTGCTGTAAAGACTAGATCAAAGCATACTGATTTAAGATACTTAAATGTTAGAGAATCTGTAAAAAATGGTCTAATTAAACTTGAGTACTGCATGACGGAAGAAAATATTGCAGACCAGTTTACAAAAAGCTCAAGGTGTTGTAAAATTTAAAGAGAGTTGTAACAATTATGATTTAAAGGTGTAAATGGTTATATTATTGTAATATTATTATTATTACCCAAAAGGGAGAATGTTAGGGATAACATTGTTTACCCTAACTGGTTTGGGTAAAAATAATAAATAAGGTATCATGGTTTGTTAGTTAAAGTGTGTGTAACTTTAACTGCAAGAATGTAATTAAGGGTGTGGTTGTAAAAGCACTATATAAGAAGCAAGGCAATTGCAGCTCGCTCTCTCTGGCTTACTGATTCCTAATTACTGGATGGATTGATGACTGCGTTCTTGCTGGAGCAGGGGAGAGAAGATAAAGATTGGACTGATTTATTGTAAGTGAACTGACATTGGCTATTCAACACGGACTTTGCAAATAGAGTATCCCGACAAGACTTGACTGAAATTGATATATGACTAATGGACCGTTATTTGACTATGCTATAATTCTTAAATGGAATAAACTATATTTTTGATAGCACAAGCGTATCTGTATTTTTACTGCGTGTTAACTAAAAAAACTTATCTCACACATTTACCTGTCTTCCTATCTGACTTCGCTGCTGCGTTCTGTTTAGTTTGTTTTCCTTAACACCCATTGGGGAATCAGGCTTAACAATTACAAAGAAAGAAAACATTGTATTTGGAACTTTCATCCAATGGGAATGTATCTTAAATTGGAGTTACTTTTGGTGGCATGGTGGCTCAGTAGTTAAGATGCTGGACTTGTTCATCTGGAATGCTGGCAGCCCAGATTCGAGACCCAAGCACCATGCGATGGGGTGAGCTTCCATCCTCACCCCAGCTCCTGCCAACCTAGCAGTTCAAAAGCATCAAATGTGAGTAGATAAATAGGTAGCACTTTGCTGGAAAGGTAACAGTGTTCTGTGATGTCAGGCTGGCCACATGACCACAGAAATGTCTTCGGACAGTGCGGATTTCATGGCCTTGAAATGGAGATGAGCATCATCCCCTGCAATTGGGAACTAACAAAGTAAAATCTGCAAGGACTCCATTACTTTTTTGCCTTTTTAAAAATTTGCTTTGGGGCTTTTTATTATTATTTGGAGAAGTTATTGAGAAGAAAAACATTTAGCAAATAACTCTGCCTACCAGAAGCGACCACATAAACAAGTATTTTTAAAAATACTATTTCTACTTCTGTTCTCTTTCCAATCTTTCTCTCTTTTTGCCCAATTATCTGTTCCACAGGGGAAAAAAAATGTTGCTTAGATCAAACTGCGCAAATTTCTTAGTTTATTTGCTTCCCTTCATTCTTTAGCTCTCATACAATCTACTGCCTGCTCAGCCTTCTTTAGATTGCTTTCAATGGATTTTTGGTCTTTCATGCAAACAGCCTGAAAAAAAACAACCAGAAATTAGAAAGCTTCAAAAAGATCCCACCTTAATGAACTCCATAATAAAAGAGGGCTAGAAGGTCTCCTATCTTAGTTCTCAAGTTTCTGTACTCTAACTCTTAATTTTCGGTATTAAAACTCATTAAAGAAAATCCATATGAATCTTGCTTCCTTGATCAAGCTGTGTAGTTAAGGGGCCTGACACTTTATTCCCTTTACTCTGTTTTCTAATACACTTCATTGTATTTATTTTCAACAACAATAAATTATTGTAGTTTAGCACTTAAAATTGAAAAAGGATTTTCACTTTTTAATCTTTTCTTAGTTATAAATAGAAAACTGATTTTCTTTATCTCTTGTGAGATAGGTTTATCTCTCGAGAAGGAAGGTGGGATCCTCTAGCTGCACCAATACTTATTCGTTACTTGGATATTGCAATACATTTTCTTTCCTGCTTTCTCTATTCTTTTTACACTTTTATTACCACAATGTGACCAAGCCTTGTCTTCACACAGCTATGCTTAGACAAAACTCCTGGATGATAGAGGATGACAGCAAAAGCTACCAAGTGTTATCCCAAAGCAGGAGGAGGAGCTAGAGTAAGTTCAGAAAGCTTCTGAGAGAGAACAATTTGAGACTGTCAATCTTCCACTCTGTGGACTCAGCCATCCGCTACACAGGGGTATAAATGTTCTATCCATGATAAATACGTATTGTGATGGTCTTCCTTGCTACTTTTTAAGTGTAAGTGAAACAGCTTGAAACTAGGAATTTCTATTCTACTTGGATAAAGAATTACAGATGAGAGGCGGTTTGGTGTAATGGTAAGTGCACCAGTTTAGAAAACAGAAGACTGTAAGTTCTAGTTCTACCTCAGGCACAAAGCCAGCTGGATGACCATCTCAAAGGTACTTTTTCAAAAAGCAGCTGGACTCGTTTTTGTCACCCTTGACCTCACAAGTAGACCAGATTATGTATAAATTCCATAGAAAGGCTAAACATATTTTTCTTAAGAAATAGTTATATAACTGTATGTCCCAAAGGCACTTTTTCAAGAGGCAACTGGACTTACCTGTTTTTCCTTGAGAACATTTTGCTTCATTGGTTCTCTCAGGATGGAAGTGGTGGTGGAAGCATTAATACTGACAGGATGGAGGCAATGGAAGGATCATATTTCTTTGCAGTCATCTAAGCATCAGCACTGTCTTGAGAGCTGTTGAGGCCACTTGGATTTATCTATGCCCTCCAAATGCCAAAACCCCAAACCCTCCAAAACCTTGCTGCTAAGTTGATTTGCATACCTTGCATTCAACTTCTCCAAATATATGCCTTTTTACAATCAGGTTTCTTCAAATACATAAAATATTGTTGACAAATTTTACATGTGTTGTGAGTCACATTGAAAATGTTTATGAATGTTCCTTTCTGCAGCTATAAAGAATGGGATGTCTTTGGTGCAAATATGTCTACTATTTCTATGAATATTAGGCATGATATTGAACCTAAATACATATCAGAGTGAATTCCTCTTGTTTTTATTGTGATTTAAATGAAACCACACAAGCTCAGGATTTAGGAAAATATCTTGGAGAAGGTGTCAGCCAATATGCGGGTTGCATGAATGTGAAAATTCAGATTTTGGTTTAGGCAGTTTTTAACACAAACATTTTATACTTAGGACACCTGATCCAAATAAGAATTTAATATTAATCATGGTAAGGCAGCAGCTTTATACTAATGAATGTCAGTCAAAGAATTTCCCTAGTTTTCTGTGTCTTTTTTCAGCTATAACACAGAAGTCTATATTCTTCTATATTAACATTATTTGAGAAGTCACTACCTCTAGTATTAAATCCTGATCAAAACTTGGGTTAATTTTCTATATTTTATCCTCATCAGAGTGTTGTTGTAGCTTCTTCTTTAAGGAATTCACACATTTCCAGGATTTCTGGAGTTTGTCTGAAGATATTACCTTACTGAATAGATTATTTTTAAAACAACTGAAAAATAAAATAATGCTGTCAATGATTTAGCCTCCAGTCTAGGTAATTAGATGTGACTGCAAGATAGTTAAGTGCAAATTGGACAGAATGATTATTAAGTAGATCCAGAGGTGAATATACTTCAAAAATATTTATCACTCATTCCTCATTAGACTGGAGGAGTGGAGAGCTGGAAGACCTGAGCCTGACCCTCTTCCAAATTTGTTAAAAACTTGGACAACAAAATAGATGTAGTGCTTCTGAAAGTTAAGGTGACTCAAAATTGGCAGGATAGCCTAGATTCTAACAGAATCAAAATTTAAAATGATAGCTTGGAGAAATGGGCTCAAAATAATGACATATTATTAATACTGGGAGCTATTTCAAGCTTGGAAATAATTTAAATCCTTAAAATCTGTAAGCTACTTTATTATATTTAGTGTTATAGGAGAATCTGTAGCATAGCTTAAAATTAGCACTTTTTGTGATTCTATATTAGCAAGCATGGAGGCAGAATGAATAACAGTCCTGCCAAATCTGATGACTATAATAATAATAATAACTACAACATCAATAATAATAATAATAATAATAATAATAATAATAATAATAATAATCATCATCATCATCATCATCATCAGGAAGTCATTCTATCTGCTTGACCAGGATTCTCATCCAGGTTTGTTTAATCTCTTGGTTCGTCCAATCAACATATTTTAATAGTACATATTTGTTAAATGGTACATAGGGTTTGGCTAATTTTTTTTTAAATTAATGTATATATTTTCAAGGACACTTTCTTTACTTCTGAATGTCATAATGTCTACATTTCATTTTACTAATTATCCTCATTTCCCTCAAGTCAACAACTTAATAAAATAGTTAAATTACACTTGTATAAATTCACTTTATATTAAATAGCACTATTAATGCAACAAAGAAATTAATTGAAGGGTCCCTTCCTATCATTGCAATGTTGACTAGATTTGTAGATTATGTCACAAAGCTTGTTCTAAGTGACCAGCTTTGGGCTATTAAGTCTTTGACTTTCAAACCTTTTATGAACAATTGGACATATAATTTTCTGGTGTTAAGTCCATTTATGTGATTGTATAATTTGATATCACCACATAAAAATTACAATATCACTTCTGCTCAATTACATCAAAGATGCTCGGTATAGCAACATAAAATATAATTTATGCTTAATTTAGGAAAGAGACTGTACTCTAAAGTTTATGAAGGTGATTTTAAATAGAACCAATTCAACAGTATTTCTCTGCACTTTATCAAAGGGTCTGGATACCTAAAAATATACAATTTCTAACACAGGATTGAGGAGGAATCTGTATAATTGAACTACAAGTACAGCCATATTTGATCATAACTCGTTCTGGTTATGCCGGATGGGAACTGGAATCCAGTTATATAGTGGTAACGGTCCTTCAATTCTGGAACAATAAAGCTTTATGAATTGTAACCATCACTGACAAAATTTTAACACTTGCATTTTTCCTTGTAATTCATCTTTATAAGTTATCTTTAAAACAAGGTTTTAATTTATAAATTGTAGAACCATTTTCATATAGAAGTCAACTTCATGAAAGGTTATTGAAGTAATTATAATTTATACAATCATATAAAGGAAAAATAGATCTGGACCCTTTTTATACATTTTCTTGTTTGTCATATTTTTATACTACCTTTATTATTTTATAAGTAATTCAAGGCGACAAATATACTTAATACTCGTTCCTCCCCTTCTTTTCCCCACAACAAGAACCTTGTGAGGTGGATTAGCGCAAGGCAGCTTTCATGCCTAAAGTGGAACTAGAGCTCCTAGTTTCTAGGACAGTACCTTAACCAGACTGGTTGCCCAACTATTTATATACAATTATTTATATCTTGAATGAATTAATAAAAAACATTGGAATTTGAATCAAGAGACACCGTGAGATTGGAATTATGAACATACTGGATCCAGAACCAAGGAATAATCTATTGAACATAAAATCAGAACATAAAGTCAGAAATAGAGAACAGCAGGGTGTGAGGAGGCACTGCAGATCCATTGCATTTTTCAGTGCCAAAGATATCTGGAAATGTTAGCATAAACAGAAGGAAGTATTCATGTTAAAAATAGATAAACTAAGAATCAAAGATGCTACTTTTTTTTTTTACCTCAGCAGAAGCTAAAATAAATCAGGCAAATTATATTTTCTTTCTTTTAAAATGCCTTCAGGACATGTAATTCCCTTGACAAATATGAAGTTCCTTATTTGGCTCTAGATGGATAAAAAGGATTCTGTTTCATGAGGTTTTTTTAACCTTTTACATTATTTTATTGCACTTTAATTATAATGGCATTCTTACATGTATCTTAGATTAGTCTTCTTTCCCTATTTCTTGGTTTTACAATAAATTTAATTACATATTCATTATGCATTGTTCCAACTCTCTGACAAATTAATCCATAGATACAGTAGAATAAAGCAGATAAATAATACAGATCAGATTGCATTTATGATTACCTGTCTCAGTTTCTGACTCTATTTCTCAAAGGTAAGGGCAAAAAAGATGGTCTATTTAATTAGACCATTATTTTTAGTCCATCAATGTTCCTGGTTTTCTAGGGAACACCAGATGGGTAACTAATTTACCTTGTTTTTTGCAGATGGACATTGCTTTTGTATTTTTAACTAATGCAGAATCTAGAACTAAATTATCATTCAAAATCTCAGCTTTCCAAATTATGTGATGCAATTTTCCAACAATAACAATAAAGATATCAATGAAACCTCTATACAAAAATACACACATTTACTTGAAAAGGAGATTTCCTTCTACCCTTCCCACCAAAACCTGAACTGTAAATTAAGAGTTTTAACTTAATTGTCTGATGAGTATAGAATTGATTGATTGATTGATTGATTAGGGACCACCAATTCATCTTTGATTCCTGGTGACCACATGGAAGTTGATCTAAGTTATTGAAATTAAAGGAATGAGCAGAGGTCAGAGGATTGCAAATATAGCTACTAAAAATCTTGGATGCCTTTGAATGTTAGACTAATTAAATCTTGCTTTGGACCAGGGGTGTCAAACTCACAGCATCATGGCGGCATCACGTGACGTATCAGGACTTTTTCCCCCTTTGCTAAACTGGGCATGGGTATGGCCAGCGTGTGACGTATCTGGTCCGTGGCCCATGAGTTTGACAGCCTTGCTTTGAACACAGCTTGTCTTTCTTTCTTTTTTTCCTTTTTCCATCCATGTGCCTTTTCTTTTCATATTATCTCCCTTTCTTTTCTTTTTGATCTACTGGAAGGATCGAGGAAATAGGAATGGGTGTTATGAAATATGAATGAATTTTAGCATATACTCTGTGTTGTGTGTGTGAGTATATACACAGAGGCACTCACAAAAACCATTTCCCTTGAATTATATTGATTATCCTTTTCTAAAAATTCATACCACGTGATCGGCTTGCACTGCTCATTTGGCAGATCATTATCCACTTTTCTTTCCCTGTTCAGCTTTTTCTCCATGTTTCTGTAATTCAGTGGTGTTATCCTTCACTATTTTCCAGAGTTGCTGAATGTCAAAGATGTGGTTGGCATACAATCAGCAAATAATTTCCAGGTAATTAATTTGTGTTTCATACATTCAGTCTGGGTTTTGTGTGGGTAATTTGCAGGTCAGGTTACTCATCAGAATCACATCTTTTTTTTATGAGGAATGCAGGAGTACATGGCAGATACTAATTTTTAATCTGGTTTCCTTCTCTTTCCTGACATTAGATTTTCAATGCTATTAGTGCATCACTTATAATTACCAACAGCTTCGGGATATCATTATATCCTTCTTTAGTTCATTTGTAAGAGGGGGAGTGGAGGCAAGATGAACAAGGCCCTAAAATAAGTGTGCAGTGAATAAGACTGCATTCAGTAGCGTTTCCTTTCTTAAAAACCATCAATATGTTTGCAATGCTTGCTTATTTATTATTTACTTGTTTAGAACATTTATCTGTTCACATAACTCAAACGATGTGTCTCTGAATGGCACATAAAAATCACTTGACAGAATACAAAAGAAAGATTAAAAAATAAATAAAACAAACTTTGAGACTAGCCAAATTGCAACTGCATCAGAAATCCCATGGAGTGATGTTATCAGGTCTGACTGCACTAAAAATACATTGTTTGAATATAACTTGATTGTAAGTGGAGAAAAATAGCACAGATGAACCACCAAACTCAATGCCCACATTTTCCTACCTCTTTTAAAACATCTCATTCATCGCAATTCCTTCATTTTGAGCCCTTTCATTTTGATTATGGGAACGCATGCTGCTCAATGCCCAATTTGGAAGTAGAATGCAATTGTGGCTTGGACAGTCATCTTCCTGCATGCACTTGAAACTACCAATAGAATAATATCTACTTGTGGTTTCTAACATAAATATTACAAAAAAGAAGGAACAAGGAAGTCGGTCTGCTGCCAGTAATACTGGCACTGTATGACCGTTTAACTATCAACATCCAGAGAGAGAGAGGGATAGACATGCATACCATTTTCAATGTTATGAATAAGTATGTCTCTACAAAGAGCAGCAAGAAGATGCTTCTGAAATCATTGTGCCAATTTGAAATGCTACACATTGTTATAAAGTTGTTTAAATCAGGTTTTCAAAACCCTGTTACTGGTGAATAGACAAGCTGACTGAAGGATATTATTGACATATGAGTAATCCATGTTGAGTGACCATTATTTTCCTTCATGCCTATCAGGAAGAAAGGTGTAAAAAGTCATGTCTATGTGTCACGCATCTCATACGCAGCCTTACAGAGTCCATGGTTTGTCATTTGGAAAGCCTGTGTTGATTTATGAGGCAGCAGAGTAATTCCTCATTCTGTCCTATTGTTGCCCATTACTGCTTCTCTGAGAAGGTTACTGCGCTATCTGTTCCATGTGTCATGCTTAGTTGAAATATAATTGACTTGGAGACCACCTACTTTTCATACACAAAATAAATGAACACTAGGAAAGCTTTCGTAACACACATTAAGCAGAATATTAACTTTGATGCTTCTCAATCATGTGCCAGGGTTGTGTCAAGCACTTGGGTTTCCCTTAAAAAAAAATCAATTTGCAAAACTGCACATTTAGAAAGCTCTTCTTGATGTGTTTCAATTCCAACCAAGGTGCCTTCCTCATGTCTTGAGACTATACCTTTGAGGATTCCTAGACAAAAATGAAATAGGTACATGAACCATTTCATAGAGAAGGAAGAATAAGAAAAAGTTCTTTGGGATTCATTTGGATTACCAAAATGCTGCTTGATTCCATAGGGAATGGGAAAGGTTCCGCTCACACATATGTGCTAGTTGTTTCTGGCTGTAGGGGGCAGTGCTCATCTACAAAGCTGAAAAGCCAGCACTGTCCAAAGATATCTCTGTGGTCATGTGGCCAGCATAACTAAACACCGAAGGCGCACGGAATGCTGTTACCTTCCCACCAAAGTGGTCCCTATTTTTCTACTTGAATTTTCACATGCTTTCGAACTGCTAGGTTGGCAGAAGCTGGGACAAGTAACGGAAGCTCACTCCATTATGCGGTGCTAGGGATTTAAACCGCTGAATTGCCGACCTGTCTGATCGACAAGCTCAGCATCTTAGCCACTGAGCCACCGTGTCCCCACTTGATTCCATAGCACAAGAAAATAGTGAGACATGCCCTCATGAGGCCACTTCTCATGAGACTTCACAGTTTCCATTTCTAAACAGAGCATTGGGTTTTGTTATTCTTATGCCCTTCCTCTGCATGTGAACAAATCTTGGTTTTATTAAAAGGGCTGAGTTGAATCTTGTTGAACAAAGGAAAGTTATAGCAGGATAAAACTGGTGGTACAATCGCATCTGAGCCACAAAAATCTAAATGTTATCTAGCTGACACCAAACAGATTTTTCTATATAATTTTGCTGCCATCCAGAGACGGTCCAGATTTCCCTAGATGTTGGGATATTGTTTCCCAAATGAAACATATAACCAAATATATAGAAGTCCTAGTAGCAGTAACAATAAAATGTAAAGAATACAAAAGATATTTCCAAAAAAAATTATCAAATTACAAGAGTAGCCCTTAAGTTAGTAGACATTTGTTCTTGTTAAAGAAATAACTGAATAAGCAGATCAGATCTTGCAGCTTACAAATCTGGTACCCATTCTGTGATTTAAAAATAAAATAGACTCCATAGATGAAAACAAAGGAAAGATTGGCAGAACATAACCAAAAGGAAATTAGAGTAATATACGCTAAAGACTCTTTTTCTCAAACACATCCACATACGCAAAGAAAGCACATGTCATTAGCTAGTAGATCAACATGTTCCAGAAGAGAACTGCTAAATTAAACCTATTCCCTGTTGATCCTGGTCATTCCATTTCTGAGATTCCAACATGAAATTCAACATTAGCTCATACTCTACTCCTTGGAGTAATCCCTTACAATTATGATGCCTACAGAACCATGTTTTAACACAAAATCCATGGATTTTAGAGCACTGTTCAGTACGTGGTGCATATGGGTGCGCCTAATGATTATTTGAGAGAACAATTCAATAACTGTGCCTTGGAAAAGATATATTGGATGTCTGTAAAGCTAATGGGTATTTTCTGGACCGAACACAGGTTGATGAGGCTCTCAATGCCTGACTTCTCCACTACTCATTTATTGCTCCCTTTTGCCTGCATTGGTGCTAGTGATTTGGAGGGAGTCAGAAAACATGGGCAGTTCCATTTCTGTTACATTTGCATACAAATTGATCTGGAGATCCATCAGCTGACTCTGTTAATGAGGTTAGGAAAGAACACAAAGACTTAATCGAGTCTAGCTTTTGCTTTTTTTCTGCTAACCATCTCTAGGGAATGGAACTTACAAACCCATTTCCATCTCCTACTCCTTTCCTCCATTTTTGAAAATATCTCCCAACATTTAAAAAGACAGGATCCATATTTCACTGATGAATCATCTCTGGTTTCTCTTTTGCCCAAAGGTTACTCAGGCATGCCACACTTGTCATCTTAATTGAACATGGGATCTTGAGTGACACCTAAGGGAATTGTCTTTGGCAGTATATAACCATAATAATTTATTGTCGAAGAGCTGAGAAAAGAATCTGGGACTTTGAAAGACATAGAAAAGGAGTTGAAGAAAGAAAAAAAGGACCGTAAATGCAGTTCTACTAAATAGTAGTAATATTTTCATTAATTTCTTTCACCTATTTTTCATTGCTTCATCTGTTTTAGTCTCCTCCCCCTTTGCTTTTTTTTTTTTTTTTAATAAAAAAGGCCTAATGTTCTCTGCTGTTTCACTTTTATCAGTTATGGAGAGCTTGTGGTAATTCTCTATTTCTCTAGACTGTTCTTACAGCATATTTTTTTCTTCTAAGTGTGCTATATGTTTGGTATCTACCAAACATATAGCACACTTAGAAGAAAAAAATATGCTGTAGTATAGGACAGACTTACTTTTCAGATGATTAGGAATTCTACAAATTTTAGTCCCAAAATATCTTGACATTAAACCAGACTGGGGAAAGATGCTGTCAGTTGTATTAATAGTAAGCAAATCCAAAATAAAACTCCAGCTTAAGACATGTTGTATTTAGCTTAAAAGTTCAAGAGAATCTGCCATCTTCAAGAGAATGGTAAGCGTAAACCTTATTTAAATCAGTGTTTATTATCCAAATGAAAGAACGTTCTGTTTAACAGCTGGACTACCACTTTGTACCTTCTTAAAGTTCCCACTCAACCATTTCATTAAAATAGATGTATTCTTTTCTTGGCTGTATATTTGTGTGGATATTTCATTTTGATGGTAATAGAATGAAACCTTCAAACTGAATTGGATTTCAGATCAAATCATCAAATTAATCTGAAACCTCCAATCAAATTTTCTTGGAGCAATTTGAATTGATTCAGTTGTGGATTGTGTGTGTGTGTGTGTGTGTGAGAGAGAGAGAGAGAGAGAGAGAGAGAGAGAGAGAGACAGACAGACAGACAGACAGACAGACAGACAGACAGACAGACAGACATTATAGTGAGCTGGCCAATGGAAACTTCAGTACTTCAGAGTTCTTTACAAATAGGAAGTGCTTTTGACTTTGTTTCATCTTATCACATTTCCCTCTTATGCTGTGCTAGAACTTGCTAAGGGCAGGAGTTTCCTTCGAAAAGACTGAGGATAAGTCAGACTATTTGGGTGTTCTTTTATGCTCTGCCTTATTCAGCTGTTTGACCTTGAATGTGATCCTCTATATACCTTTCCCCAAATACATATATTATTAATCTTTATTTATCTGACTTAGTCCCCTGTTATTCTGTCTCAGCTCCCAATTCATTCCCTTTTATTCTTTCCCTTTCCACCCAAAAATAACACAAAAAGCAAAAGCAATATGTGGTGCTTTGCTGCCTAGCCCGAGGCTGTATGATGGAGTAAGACAACAACTTATATTTTTATATTCTAATATATTTGCAGTATGGATACAATGCACATTTCATAGTTCTTTCAGTGCAAGCACCACACACATAATATAATCTTCTGGGTGAAAAGATCAAAGCTGAGGTGAGCTTTGCATCAGACCAATGCCATTTTCCAGTCCATTTTCAGGAGGATAACATTAATGTGTGGCACATTGGAGGAAGTTCCTGTGACACTGGATCCAGAAGGAGTAGAGAGACATGAAATAAAGTTAAATAATGAGTAATTAGATAATGAAAGAATATATTTTAATTTAAGCATGTGTATTAATAGTGGAATTACATGGATTTGATGAATGGAAGGAATATGAATAGATCTACCCTATATGCTTAAATGATATTGTAATTGGTATAAGAATAGTATATTGAAACACTGAACATGAAAGAATGAAGGAGGAAACTTTAATACATACAGTTGTGAAGAGTTAAATAAGGGAAATATGAATAATAAAGCAGGTGAAAGATGGAAGACAGAAAAGAAAGATCTTTGAATACTATGGTGACATGAATAAAAGTTAGAATAGAAATAGAAATAAGGGGAACAACAATATGCATATTTTAATATAACAAGATATATGTAATAAAAAGAGGGAGGTTTAGAAACTGAATGGTAGTAGTATTAGGTATGTTTAAACAATATGAAACAATGAAAATAAAATGTAATAACTATGAGTAATATCAGGGGTGGGATTCAATTTTTTTAACAACTAGTTCTGTGGGCATGGCTTGGTGGTCATGTGACTGGGTGGACATGGCTTGGTGGTCATGTAATTGGCTGGGCGTGGCCAACTCAATATCACTCACATTGAGGCACGCATCTCCTCGCCTGGCCTCTCATGACTGTGGGGATGCTGCAACAGTCGTAAGTGTGAAAAATGGTCATAAGTCACTTTTTTCAGTGCCATTATAACTTTGAATGGTCACTCCACACAAGCAAAGTACCAGCAAAGGAGGGGGGAAAACTCCAGAGAAGTTCCTGAGACAGGAAGTCTAGTCCTGCCAAGAATGTAATAAGGGTTAACGGAGAGGCAGTTTCTGTAAGCAACACCAGAATGTTTCTTTCCTGCCTTCCTTACAGGATTAGGCCAGTAATTTTTTCTAACAACTGGTTCTCCAAACTGCTTAGAATGTTAACAACCGGTTCTAGTGAATAGGTGCGAACTGGTAGAATCCCATCCCTGAGTAATATGAATAATAATATTATGTTTATTTGTACTAACTGTATGACACCCAGGCATTGATATGCATAAGCAATATAAAATTTAAAAACTTGGGCAAAATGCCATGATGGCTTCCTCTGCATAAGGAGCTGATGGCATCACCGGTCCTTCCACACAAAGACAGAAAAAAATCATGTAGGGAATGACATTGACAAGATACAGAGTTTTGGGGAGAAGGAAGGGAATCTCATCTATTGTTCTCTACAAGACTCCTACCTACTCTGTTATTATGATTACTTTCATTCAGCTTATGGCTTGTAATGCATTGTGGCTACAGTGGAAAAGACGGGATCCCTATATTTCTCAAGTTTGCAGACATAAACTGTTTCAACTTCTCCCCTCAGGATGCCGCTACAGGGCATTGCATGCCAAAGTAACTAGACACAAAGATAGTTTTTTCCCCCATGTCATCACTTTGCTGACCACCTTTTTCCCACAACACTGTCTTAACCTAAAGATATTTACTCATGTAGTAGGCTGTATTGCTATTATCCTTCTCATCTTTCCTACTACCTTCTCCTATTGGTATCTTATGATTTGTCACTTGTTGTTTGTATCTTATGATTAATTATTGTAACTATGATTTATGACTTATCACTTTGTTGTTTGTATGTACACTAAGAGCCTATGCACTGGAGACAAATTCCTTGAGTGTCCAATCACACTTGGCCAATAAAGAATTCTCTTCTCTTCTCTTCTCTTCTCTTCTCTTCTCTTCTCTTCTATTCTACTCTACTCTACTCTACTCTACTCTACTCTACTCTACTCTACTCTACTCTACTCTACTCTACTCTACTCTACTCCTATTCTATTCTATTCTATTCTATTCTATTCTATTCTATTCTATTCTATTCTATTTTCTCATCATGGAAGCAAATAAGTAGCACTGCTTGGGATTATTTTGTGCATTGGGAAGATAATAATAGTTGAAGTAAACCAATCAGAAAGGTAACAATGTGGAGATTATAATAAAGCCCTTCTCAACTCCAAATGTCTTTGCCTAGTAAACTAGGCAGTCTACTTTGCAACATTAGAGAAAAGAGCAGGCATAACCTTATTCTGGCATAGACAGCCAACTCTTTATTCTGGTACAGAATAAAGTACAGAAGAAATAGATCTACAGAGGAGATCTGTTAGCACATCACTCTTCACACTGCTCTGACTCATCTAGAACAGCGGGAGGGCTATGCGAGGATGCTTTTAGTTCTGCATTTAACACAATTCTTCCACATGGACTAGTGTTTAAAGTTCTGGACCTTGGACTTTCTTATTCAATCTGCCTTTGGATTATGGATTTCCTGTCTGGCCACTCACAGAGGGTCAGATTAGGTACTCATACCTCTTCAGCTCTTATTCTTAACACTGGAACACCACGGGGTTGCATGTTGAGTCCCTTACTCTATACTCTTTATGTGCATGACTGCATTCCCACTCAAGCTAGTAATGCTATTACTAAATTTGCAGATGATACAATAGTGGTGGGACTCACCTCTGGCAGGGGCTGAGTGTGTCTACTGAGATAAGGTGGACTGGTTGCTTTTGTGGTGTGGAGACAATAACTTGGTCCTCAACACCAATAAGACCAAGTGGACTAAGACTATAGTGGACTATAGAAGGAACAAATCAGACATCCAGCCCTTGTTTATCAATGGAGACCAAGTGGAGCAAGTGTCCAGTTTTAAGTTTCTGGGTATTACCATAAAAGAGAACCTGACCTGGGGTGCTCACATTGCAGGACTAGTCAAAAGGGTCCAGCAGAGATTATACTACCTGAGACTTCTCAGAAAACAACAACTGAATGAAAAACTGCTGGTGACCTTCTACCGCTGCACCATAGATAACATTTTAACATACTGCACCTCTGTATGGTTTGCCAATTGCACAGTCGCAGATAGGACAGCACTCCAGAAGGTTAATGTCATTGCCCAGAAGATCATTGGTTGCCCTCTCCCCTCTTTGGAAGAGCTTTATAGTTCCCGCTGCTTTAAGAAAGTTCAAAACATTCTCAAAGATCCATCTCAACCTGGGCACCTTTTTTTTTTTTTTTTTGAAGTATTACCATCTGGCAGATGGTACAGAATAATAAAAACAAGGACAAATAGGCTGAAAAACAGCTTCTATCCCAGGACAGTAACTCTACTGAATTCTACTGTATAGTGCAATAATAATGCGATATCAGGGGTTTTCAATTCAATGTGTGGAGTGTGAGGGATGTGTGTTTGTGTTTATTTTCATAGTGATAAATTGTACACTGAAGATGGTATTTAATTTCAGTGTACACGGTGCAATGACAATAAAGTAAAGTAGGACTTGAAGTTTTGGAATTAGTGATGCTGAAATATGCTTAGAAAAAAATAACCCTGGCCCTTAGGATTTATCTAATGAAGGAGACTTGAAGGAAGTTAAAAAGAGATAAAAGAAATAAATCAAATCATGTCACTTCCAACTCTCAGATCTCTAACTTGAAACAGATCAAGGAGGGTGTGCATAGGCTTACACCTTGATGCTGCTATTGCCATGGCCCCCAAAACTGTTTTGGGTGTTTACTTGTTTTCTTGCCAACCAATGCATGAGTAATCAGATGTGATGTTTTTCAGTTGGAAGTTTTATTATATATTCTTGAGATGAAACTCTGATATGTTATGTAGAGACTATGGCTCATTATATATTGCATGGGCAAGTGTCTCTGAGCAGTGTTGTTGTCATATACTATTTAAAATGTGACTTACTTAGAAAAGTTTAGATGATAAGTCTTCCACATCTCCCAAAGCAGAGGATGCTGCTTTTTCCTCAGAGTTAACATTTTTTTTAGATTAATTGGTTTCATAGTGACCTGAAAGTTTCCAGAGGGAATTTCTGCAGCCAATAAATTTTAATGATACACAAAAAGTCAAGATTCTGCATATTTGTCCATACTTTATTGGCATACCTGGAAGGAAGCCTTGAAAACTATCATCATATACAATAGCCATTTATACATAATCAAAATATGGGCAGAGGGCAGAAGCTAGCATACAGTATGCAGAACCCAAATATATAAACCCCCCAAATATTATAATTTATGTAAAATAGACATTCTTTCACCATGAAGACTATGATCAGATGTTATGTGCATTTACCCAAGTTGCTATCAAGTTACTATCTGTTGATAACATCGTCTCTTATTAAAATGTTTTATCCTTGAAACAGGATTACTAAGAAAGATATTTGTCCCCTTATATCTGCCAGTAGGTTTAGCATAATGCAGACATGTGCAAAGTGAAGTTGGCAGCCACAGGAATCTATGAGAGTATTATAAAAAGGAGACAGGTCAATACATTTGAACCACTTTTTATGGTTGCTTTAAGGATGGGAATGAGACAGGAGGCCTAGAGGATAAAATGTTTCCATCTTCTTCCTTAAATCATTAAAACTCCAAAGCTATGAAAATGGGCCCAAATGATACCACTTGTGATGATATTTCTTGATGTGGGTTCAGACAATGAGAAAATGCTGGCTCCAGGGTCTTCAGTTGAGGGCACAGGGGAACATCGGTAAGAAGTTTACTTCTAAACATCTGTCTACTGTTTACTGTCTGCTGTTGACCTCACCCCATTCCTAAGAAGTCTATCAGGGGTGTGCATAAGCGCACCAACATGCCTACCATCCCTGTCCTAATACCCCCTTTTATTTGTATCCATTTCATGTAATCATAATCATGTTCTAATTATATCTGTTATCTAATACATGCTTGACAAATAAATAAATAAAAAATAAATAAAAGATGCTGAAGAGCAGGGACTGAATGGGCCAGAGAGGGAGGAGAAGCCAAGAACTTGGAAGGGCTGTCAGGGGAACAACCGAACGAGCACCTGACTGAAGAAGAAAAGGCAGCTGGAGGGCTCTGATATTGATAGTGCAAGGCAGAGAAGAAACACAGCTGCAGCCACTCAGTGAGGCTAAGGAGAAATTGCCTTCTCCACCAGATCTTAGAATGTGCAGGGCTGAAAGGAGACAAGCGCAATGGATATTGCTAAGGCTACTTCTGAGGAGGCAGACTGGTCCCTCCTAATGAGTTACCTGGCCCATGCCTACTAAGTCCAAGGGATGGGGAAGCACAGTGCTAGAGACAACAATTCAATTTCTTGCTGTGTCTGTGTTTCTGGTTTCTTGGATTCCAATTGACTCTGCACTTGTTTCTTGACTCTGCACTCTCAGACTCTGGATTCATGAGTGGACTCTGAACTTGAACCTTGGATTTGGGTATTGTGGGTTTGGACTCATGCTTACCTTTTGGATTTGGTATTTTGGTTGGTTTACTTTGTGCCAGATTTTATTGGAATACTGTGGGGGGATAATTGCTGGGTTAGGGTTAGGGTCAGGATAAGTGTTTTGCAAATTTAGTGAAAAGGACTCCTGGGGATGACATTAGGGGCTGGTGTCTTTAAATAAAGCCCTTCCACTCTTTGTTCGTGTGCATGAGGTCTGGAACAGGACACCACCAAAGACTTCAAAATGATAAAATTCTGATTGTGTGATTTTGGATCTTTTTTTTAAAAAAAAGTCTTCTTGGTAGAGATCTGCCAGAGTAGTTTTTGTTTAATGAATAAATAAAATTCTGAACTTCAATTTTGGAAAAGAAAAATGCACACCTGACGAATTAGCCAACAAATTACTTGGGAAACTCTTTGCATGCTTATGGGTTTGCAAATTCGCTAATGAGAAACCCCATTGGGCCCATAAGCCAAAAGGTTGCACACTACTTACATCAGATATGAAACTATGCCATACGTTTTCTTGTGTTCACCTGTCTCCCAAGCAAAAATAACTGCAATGATTTTCCTATATTGCTAGTACCTACATCTTTGATCTGCTGTCACTACTGGCAACATTTTTAAAAAAGTAGATGATGAGGCTCTCAGGGTAGGATAGCTGCACAGCTTTCTGAATTGAAACAACAATAATTAGGTGCCAAAGTACCTCCTATGCCTGCCTAAATAGCTGCTTCCTAATAAAAATAGATAAATTGATCTAACGAGAGTGATACATTTGCACTGTACAAGTTGGTGGAGCAGATGTGCTCCTATTAATAGACACATGTTGCCTGTTAAAATTCTGGTCTGCTGTAATATCAAAGCCTGCTCTCACACAACATCCAAGTGCTAATCTAATTAGGATCAAGGAAGATACCACATATTCTATTATTCCACAACATAGATCCCCTAAAATTATTTTTAGCATAACAATCTTTATTTACTGGAGCATATCTATCCCAAGTACAAATGCTCTTGATGTAAAAATTTCACATGGAACTTGTGGAAGTGAAGCTTGGAGGGGTACACCATGGAAAAAAATATTTGATATCCATTACAAAGATCACACAACTGCACAGAGCAGATCATTATGGACATAATAAAAGAGTGTAGCGTGAGAGATGCTGCAACTTTGTCTTACTGAAATGCTGCCAACTAAACTACAGGGTAAAAAATGTACCCCAGGGAACAGTAAATTAATGCATTTATTCATGAAGATGATACTCTAGAAATTAATAACAGTTTTCAAGTCCCAGAATCTCTTGTAGAAATCAAACAGTGGGGATTCGCCATGTATGCAATAAAAACTTACTCTCTACATGTTCAACTGTTTCATTCCTCTTGAAGAAATGTAATTTTAATAGAAGAAATCCCTATGGTCGCCTATGCCTTTCTGCACACACTGGATTTTTCCAGGACAGTCTATTTGCCATGGATACCAGTATATTTCTGTTCAAGGCTCGGAAGACAGGCATTGTTATCAGTTGAGAATGATTAGATGGAATAATAAGTTTGGAGTCATTAGCACATTAAAAATGCCCAACACAAAATGTCCTGATGATTTCACCCACTTGCTTCCTATAGATATTAAAAAACATTGGTGACATAGGAAAGCCCTGATATAAGTACTCCTGTTTTGAGGAGCACTTGTGACTACCTTTGATAACTAACCAAGAGACAGCTGGAGAAGCATTGCAGCACCACCCATCTTCAAATCACTTCTGGTGATCCAGAAAGATACCATGATCAAAGCGCCACCAGCACAAATCTAATCCCTTAGCACATAGGTGTCAAACTCATGTTGTGACGGCGGCATCACGTAACGTATCAGGACTTTTTCCTCCTTCACTAAACCAGGCACGGGCATGGCCATGGGCATGACGCATCCAGCCCACGGGCTGGGAGTTTGACAACCCTGCCTTAGCAGAACTCACATATCAAAATGACCAGTATTATCATCATGACCCCATAGCTTACTCTGAAGCCAGTTCGAAATAGGTCTAAAAAAAGGGTGTCAAATTCATGGCCCTCCGGCCAAGTCCATCACATGCTGGTCACCCCCACCCCTAGTTTAGTGAAGAGGTAAATAGTTGTGGTACATCACATTATGACAACATGACGATGTGAGTTTGACACCCCTAAAGAATCGATATCTTATAAGCCTAACTGAAGCTGATTATCTACCTTCTTTATCCACTTTTCCATCCATGACATACTACAGACTAGCTTGTAATTTTTCTTCACCATGCAAACCAGAGTAAAATGCTTGAGAAAAAAAAATTAAGCATCATTTTTAAACAAAGCACATCTTACCTTCCATTACTGAGACATTAATAATGTCAGCTAATGACATTATTTTCAATAGCCATTTTGCATGAGGAAATTTGCCTTTTTGGTAAGGTTCCAAAGAACAGTGGGTGTTTTGTCCAAAACAGCCTGTCCTTAAATAGCTATTACACTGTCCCACAGTTCAGATTTCATAAACACTATCTCAGTCTATTCTTCAAAATTAGGAGCATATATTTATCTCAATACGTTGCTGATGTTCTATATGGCATTTAGAATCTGTCAATTGCTTTAAGAATTACTTGTGGGATTTTCTTCTACTCAAATGTCTTTTTTTTCCAGCTTTCTGCTGTTGTGCTCTGATGATTGCTTGAAACTTCCAAATTACTTCATATTGTGACTTCCACGTTTTCTAAGTTCTGAATCTTAATGCAGTTCTCTCATGCATGCATTTTATGTAGCACCAATCCCAAGATTTTGCACCATTTATCTGTTCCTAATCTAACAAAATTTTAAGTATTATTATTGGGTTAGGTTTTAGTACATATTGTAACTATCAGATTCAGTTATATTGAATCTTTTTAGATTTGCCAGTTAGTTATACAAACAAAATGTTTAATGTATTTCATTGAAGGAAATGTCCATGCAATCCTGCAATTTTAACTTCAGAAAAAATCATTGCTGGTAGATTGCCTAATTTCCCCCAGCTCATTACAAAATTGACTAAGGATTCAATCTGGTTTTTTTTCATTCCATTCCATTCAAAGATCACTATTCTTTGACAAAGTGAGCTTAAGTTTAAGCTCATTCATTTGTATTGTATCATTATCATTCTTTCTTATCCTTCTTTCAGATGATGACTATGTTTAAGCTCATTTTTCTACTTGATTTTTAAAACTTGTTTTACTAAATTCAGCATTCATATAAAATGATATTTTATATGAACAGATCCAGTTTTGCTCATATTTTACCTCTTTACTTATTCCTTTAAAGAAAAGATGGAATTCTAAAAGATACATCTGGAAATCAATAAGTATAACCTTGACAATATACAAAAGATGACAGTTTAGTATTTCTTGGTTCATTACAAAGCTTTGCAACCACCTTACAAATCATACGTCTTTGATTTCTTTTATTTAGAGTATTTGATCGCTACAAGACTATTTCTTGTAGTAAAATTCTATGAAGAAGCAACCAATTTAGAATCTAAATAATAAAAAGTAAAGATTATCCAGTTCTTGCTCTGGATATTTTTTTAGAAACAAAACTCATTATAAAATGCATTTGACACTATTAGCCTATTTCAACCATAAACCCCAAAGGCAGCTGGTATTTAGATGCTTTTTCTTGTCTAAAGACTCTTAGTTGTGATAAGTAAAATATTATCTAAAAGGTCAGGCTGAATTGTGTACCATGTACTGCAGTAAATGTTGATTCGTTACCATGTCAATGTATATAAATACAGAATACACCTAGCTTTGATTTTTTTACTTTAAATGAAAAATATACATCCCTATTTATCTCTCTGCTTCTCTGACTCCCTCCAAACCATCTATTAAAATATCAACTTTTGCCAAAGGCTTCTGTTTGAAAAGATGAGAATACCATATTCTGCCTTGTATTTAGAAGCTGAAAATAGATTTTAATTGATTCTTTCTCTCTGTGCTTGTAGATACACACGAAACACTATTGTTTGTCAGTCCTTCAAGATAGACCAGATTAGAAAACCAAAGATCTGCAGAACAATGTTACATTTATTTTATACAGTTGGTAACAGAATCTTGTAAGTCTAAGTATGTTTCCTTCCTCTTCCCTTTTATCTCCATGAGAACTAGGGACAATCTAGCAGTGAGATGAATATATGCTCAAAAGTTACATACCACTCATAGCAGAGGAATGGTTGATAAAGAAGGTGGAACTGAATGAATTGACTTCCTTAATTAGAGAACAGAATATCTACATTTATGACTGACTGGAAATCTCTTATAGACTTTATAGATTTGTTTTATTTACTTCTATATTATATTTAGAGACTGACCATCTCTCTGATACAGGGAATCTATGAGAATTTTGCTTCATGCATAAACAGAATTCTCATAGAGTCAATCTATGAGAGAGAAGGGTCTCCAAATATGATATAGAAATAAATTTTAGAAATAAACAGAAAAGTGCACTTACAAATTGTGATTTTGATGATTAAGAAAAAAGTGGATAACAGAAGAAAGTGCAAAAGTTTTGTTTTTTGTTTTGGTAACGACAGAGTGAGAGATGACTTTGTAATTATATTACAAATCAGAAGCTTCTATTTTTTTTTACCTTTCCTTTCTGCACTTTCTTCTGTCTTTTATCATGTCTTTCTGTTTCTTTGTTTATACAAAGAGACAGAGAGGAAGAATTAGGGAATATCTGACACCAATTATCTGGCACTGGTTACAGTTCTGTCCTGGTTTCTTTCATCTGACTGTTGTCTTGATAGAGACTCTTCCTTCTGCCTCTCAAGGCCATTCCCTTGTCCCACTATAATTTTCCAGCTGGTTCCACGGTCACATTTAGTTAGTTTAGTTATATTAGCTATCATATTCTTTGTTGTCAAGATGTTGTAGGACAGTGATGGTGAACTTGTGGCATGCCATCACTGTTGTAGGACATAATCAGTTTGAGCCTGAAGGAGAGGTCAAACATATCATCAATCATGAGTCTCTTCACACCCTCAAGAGATCTAAACCCAGCCCACTTTGAATTCCCGTGATTCTTATTGATCACCAATTTGCTTGGTCTGTTAGTAGTTCAGATTCTTGTAGAGAGCTTAAACTTGCAATAAATCTTTATACTCATTTCAACTTCCTGGATCTCTTGATTTCCCTGGTGCTTCAAAGATGTTGATTTTACCAAGCAGAACCAGAAACAAAATAATATAAAATCTTAATGAATAAATCCCACAATTCTTTGCTTTTCAACAAGGCATTGATTCATTTAAATTTTGTGAATTCCTCATTATATTTAAAAGGACATTTTTCAGGAACTGACCAAGTGATAAGAATGTGTACTGCACATCCAAAATCTGCTAAAGCCAATGTTTGATCATTCCATTCCTTTTTCCTTTCTTTCACTTGATTCCTTTATGCCATGCGCACACCAAATATGCATGTACAAACAGCAAAGCAGGTCTGTTCTGTGCCATTGTGGTGAATGATGAATGATGGATTCCCAGAATGAATAAGGAGGTCAGGAGTACCATTACTAAGTGTTGAAATATGGCACTATTAGAAAAGGTGGACTGAGTATAGAGAAGTCCCTAGTATTTCTTTAGCTACTCTACGAGAGAGAGAGAGAGAGAGAGAGAGAGAGAGAGAGAGAGAGAGAGAGAGAGAGAGAGAGAGAGAGAGAGAGAGAGGGAGAGGAATGGTCTTGCAACTTCCACGCAAGAAAGAATGCCAGTATGTTTTAAGGCACTTCCAAACAATATGTTTGTTCTTTGAGTACTCATGACATAGATTTGTTTAAACTGATAAGCACCCCTGAGTAGAGCTGACACAGACCCAGCCTATCTCAGAGGGAGACAAATATTGATGAAGTGACTCTGCTTCTTGTGACTTTTTGGTGTGTGTGTGTGTGTGTGTGTGTGTGTGTGTGTGTGTGTAAATGATGCTGACTGGAGGGTATCGTATAATATGTTTTATAATATATTAGGTTAAACACACACAAAGGCACACTTTCTGTTAAGACAAGCTTCATGGCTATAGATATGACTCTCCTGGTGTTCCTAATATAAACCTTTGAAAAGTGCAGGGTTTATTTTATTTTTTTCAATATTAGCATGCTTAGAATTCTATAGCATGCAGCATCCATGCAGGTGCTGCACCTGAAAATCTTAAAGAATTAATTCCCAGAATAATTCTTGATGGCTTTGATTGTCCTACAGGGTCTTATGCATTTAAACCTAGCAAGCTCCTCCTTTAAATATAGCTATAGTCTCTCATTCTTTTAAGGAAGACAGGAGAAAATAAGTGGAAGCTAATGCAAGAGTAGCTTTGCCAAATGATATGTTTTATAGCAAATGATATGCATATTGGGCTCATAATATGCTATTGACTCAAATGAGAAGGGTAATGCCTACTTATCCATCATCACAGTAGATTAAAATGATTGCAGTTAATTAGGTATCTACAGTCTTATTGTACTGTCCAAATGAAGGATGTAAATCACACAGGTAATTCTTCAACATGGCACTGCTTGAACCAACCCTACCGGATAGATATGCCGAACTTCATTATTTTCCTCTGATTTGCAGGTTTTATACCATTTCCATAATCACAAAGTATTTCTTTTTTTAAAAAAATCCAAGTTAGAATTATTGTTTCTAAAGTTGGTTTCAAAGCAGAGTCAAAAATAAACATGTTCTTCCTCATTATTATTGATTTCCATAAAAGGCAATGACCTATATCAAAAGTCAATCCCACATGTGGGAGATTGGTTATGATTACCAAATAATAACTGAAAGATACCTTTTGTGTTTGTAAGGCACTCTTAGCCTCTTCTATATTTTACTTTGTTTCTGCGGATCCTAAAAAGATTGCAGTGTTGACAAATCAAGCTGTGTTAATTCGGAATGTCTTTTGAACTATGACATAGTGGCTAAAGTGTTAGATGAAGGCTGCACAAATCTAGTTTGGAATCCAAGTTCCAATGTGAAATCTCAGTGGGTGATTTTGGCAAGATGTCAAATGCTGTCTCCAACAGCAAACTACTCCAGAGATTTGTTGTAGAAGAAAATTGGAGGAGGAAAATGTTATTTTTCTCACTTTGATCTCTGGAAGAAAGAGGAGTAGTAAGATAAAGAGGTTTTATAAAAAACCTGTTTTAGTTGAACACATATGTTTTCGAATCCTTGGTGAAATTTTGTCATTAGAATTTAAATGCTAGCATTGTTCAAGAGATTCAAGCTGAAGGCTCCAGCTTCTTAGATGGAACTGAGTGTTTTGCACATCCCTGTGTCTGTTCTGATTTCATAAATGAAGACTTGTATTTGACAGGATTACATACAATTCTGTGCAGAATGTTATACACAGGTCAACTACGAGGCCTCTCATCAGCCAAGCGAGGGAGGAATCCTGTAAGTAGTTAGGCATACAAAATTCACAGTTTATTGTGGTTCAGTAAATCTTTAGTATGTGATTTCAGGAATCTTATATATGTATATAATACTGTATATTGTTACTGGTTTTCCCACCACAAAGAAAAGGATTGGGAAAACAGAAGGCAGTATATGCAGGAAGAGGCTATGCACAATTAGGCATGTATGCTGAAATTATTATTTTCTTTTAAAAAGCCTTTCATTAATTCAAACATTTAGATCTATACTACAAAATATATTTATACATAGATGCCATAGTAAGCAATTTATGAATTACATACTGTAAATTGTTATATAACGAAGACTAATATAATTTATTAAAATGCAAAAATCTTTGCTTTGTATTAAAGAGTAGGTGCAATTTTTAACTGGTTTTCTGTAAAAAAAAAATCTCTGTCTTGAAGACATGCATACACGGAAAGATCTAACCAAAAAGTAATGAAGAAGTCTGCACTGACTCCATCACCAGAAAGTTGTTGGTGTTTGAAAAAATTGAAGTTGTTAAGGAGGTGCACTTCTGATGCCATCTCATTACATAAAGCAAACTTTTCATAGGGAGAACATTAAGTTATACAGTATATTACAAACTGACATGGTGCTTCTTGTAGCTCAAAGATATGCTTATATCTTTTCTCCTGGCAATTCAGGACACTTTTGTCATATTCTAATTTCTAATATGCCTAATATTAGAAATAGTCTTAATAGTCTGTAGATTTGTATCTGTGGATATTGACTAAAGCTAATAATAGCACTAGAACAAAGATGTATGTATGCCAAATACTTTTTTGGCTTCTACCTGTATTTAAGGTGTCCCAAATGAATCCTTGCAATTGTAATTGTGTAGAAATGCTCTGGCAGAGCTCCTACGTTTGAGGGATCCCAAGAGAGATAATAAATCAATCAAAGTCTATAGTATAAATATGTTCAAATCTTTCAAAATATTTTACTGGAGAAGTTGTACAGAACTGATTGTAGATTGGAATTTTGGCATTAGAAGGAAGTTATTTGGTTCTCCTGTTGTTGTTTTTTCTTGAGGAAGTATGGAAATAGAATAAGGCCAGGATCTTCTTTGCAATCAAATACAGGTAGTCCTCAACTTACAACAGTTCATTTAGTGACCATTCAAAGTTGCAATGGCACTGAACAAAGTGACTTATGACCATTTGTCACAGTTACGACCTTTGTTAGCATGCCCATGGCCACGTGATCAAAATTCAAATGCTGGGCTACTGGTTCATACGTATGACAGTTGCTGTGTCCTGGGGTCATGTGATCCCTTTTGACAAGCCAAGTCAGTGGGGGAGCCAGATTCACTTAACAACTCCATGACTAACTTATCAACATGCAGTGAGTCACTTAACAACTATAGCAAGAAAGGTTGTAAAATGAGGAAAAACTCATTTGACAAAACTCATTTAACAACAGGCTCAGTTGTGGTAGTAAGTCAAGGACTTCTGTAGACCAATAGACTCATCTACCAATTTAGAAAAAAAGATTGAAGAACAAAGCATGCTTAATGGGACAAAAAATCCTTTAATCTTTCCTGTTGTTGAAAAGACCTCTGCTTCTAAGGAACTCTGTTTTTTGTTTGTGTGTTCCTAGCTTTCCCACCTGCTGATTATTTTCTCTAGGATTTTTTAATTAAACAGGGCCTTGCAGTGGGCTACAGTACAATTTTCAAGTGCACTTTGAAAATATAATTAGTCAGACTTTGCTCAAGATATGCCACATCTGTCTATCATCACGCTTAGGCGACATAAGATGAAGGCAATCTGAAAACAGGCTTTACATCTAGAACACATTTCTGTGAAATTTTTTTAAATCTTCCAATATGTTACACTCCTATTAAGGAACTAAGGTTAAGGTTTTACAATTTTCATACAACTTGACAGATCTAGTGAGTACAAAGAAGCTGGTTAAGATCATAACAGTATTGTCAATGTTTCAACGTGTCCAGTCACACAAATCAGCAAATTAGATCTTTACACTCTGAATACATGATGTAGGATGATAAATATAAATATATAGAAGAGACTTAAGCAGCATGATAATGCACGCAATGCCTAACTCCATCCAACTTTGCTGCATTCGGGGGATTTAGAACAGAGTTTAAATGGATATAATCTCTTATACTGTCTATAAATAGAGACATGCTGGAGGAGAAAAAATGGGACCTATTTTTAAGTTGGTTAGATTTATATCCTGCAGGAATTCAAGGAGGCAAATTTAGTAGCCTCTCCCCTGCAGCTCATGTCTTTATTACCATACCACTCTGGCTCACAGATACTATTGTGTTTAGGATTTGTTAGATTAACAGAGTTGGAAGGGACCTTGTAGGTCAGTCGTGCCCTGCCCAAGCAGGAGACCCTACACCATTTCTAACAAATGGCAGTCCAGTCTCTTCTTGAAAGCCTCCAGTGAGGAAGCTCCCACAACTTCCAAAGGCAAGTTGTTCCACTGGTTGATTGTACTCACTGTCAGAAAATTTCTCCTTATTTCCAGGTTGAATGTCTCCTTGGTTAGTTTCCATCCATTATTTCTTGCCTGGCCTTCAGATACCTTGGAAAATTGCTTAACCCCTTCCCTTCTGTGGCAGCCCTTCAAATATTAGAACACTGCTATTGTGTCTCCCCTGGTCCTTCTCTTCACTACACTATCCATGCCCAGTTTCTGTAATCATTCATCAAATGTTTTAGCCTCCAGTCATCTTGGTTGCTCTCCTCTGTACTCTTTCTGGAGTCTCAACATCTTTTTTTATAGTGTGGTGACTCAAACTGGATGCAGTACTCTAGGTGTGGTCTTACTAAGGCTTTATAAAGTGGTATTAGTACCTCACTTGATCTTGATTGTATCCCTCTGTTAATGCAATTTAGGATTTCATTAGCTTTTTTGGCTGCTGTTGCACACTGCTGGCTTGTCCACCACTGGCTTGTCCATTTAGCTGGTTGTCCACTAAGACTCCAAGATCCCGAAACATCACATGACAGCGCCATGACAATGTGAGTTTGACACCCCTGCTGTAACTGGTTTCAGCATAAGGTATCAAGGTGCAACAATTTGAAATTCTACATTGAAGCGTTGCCTTGAATCAGCCTGTGGTATCCAGGTCAACCTGTAGTGACATTTAGAGCAAGAACAACACTGCTTCAAATTAGCCTTCTAAAAATACAACAGGCAGTTAAAATTCCATAAACTCAGGTAGGCCAAAGGAGCATTTCACTCCTTTGCAAATTAATATATTTCATTGCAAATGTGATCCTAGTTCCAAAATGTTTCAGCTGCAAATAGCACAAGAATTTTTGACTTATCTCAAAAGCATAACACTACTCAGCACAGTTGGTTAAATTACATTAATGACTTGTTAGAATGCAGCACACTTCCTATGCAGTACTAAGCAAGTTATATGACTAATCATAGAACACTGCAATTAAAAATGAACTGAGAATTCATTTTAGTTTCCTATAAACCTCATTCTACCATACTGTGATTCTGCATAATAAATGAAAAATGCTTCCACGACTTTCAACATATTTCTTCAAGGGCCTTCTAAGATAAAAGTTATATTTGTCTCCATTTATAAATATGGCTTAGACCTGCCTATTGTGATTTTATAGAGTCCTTGTCCCTCTAATTATTTATTGTTTGCACATATGATTCATTCCTTTTCCAATCTATTTCAATTTTGAGCCTGTAGATCAGAGGTGTCAAACTCGTGGCATCACGGAGGCGTCACATGATGTATCACAACTTTTTTCCCATTTCCTGCCTGCAAGCTGCGAGTTTGCCTGCTGTAGATGCTCACTTCAGTGAATGTTGAGGCCATAGATATTCTTTCTGACTTTTAATGAAAAATCTTAATGTATATTAGACAACTTGGATTGACAAATGGAGACTGCGCTTAATTTCTGAAATATATGATATTTCTAAGAAATTCCTCTTGCCTTTTTTTCAAATTCACCATTCAACCTGGTAGGTTTCCTCTTCAAAGAGGAAAATGATTCTACCTGATGTTTCCTGGAATGACCATAGTCACCACATGGGCTTTCATTATTATTACATTCAAACATTAACAGCGACAATAATTGGCAGCCTAGTTTCTCCATATGCCCCATATCACCTACATATTTTTATCTTGGCTGCAGAAAGTGTTGAAATATAATTCTTTTGGAGAAGTATACCACAGTCACATCATGTTCAACTTCAACTACCATATTACTTTGAAGAAGGGATCTGCAGTTGAGTTAGGTTGGAATAAAAGGAGTAAGGTGATCCTGAAAATCCTCATCTATTTGGAATATTAAGAAATAAAGTTTTAAATTAAAAGTAAATATTTTACATTTAAATAAACAGCTGTAAAAATTAAATGGCTCCAGAATCATCTGTCCAGTTAAACATATCTCCATTCAGAGCCTAAAGGCGAGTCTTGGGAATGATACTACTCAGATAAAGTTTTAAAAAGTTGCCTTTCAAGGAACAAAAGCAAAATAATTATATTTAATAAAAAACATAAATGAATTCCCAGGAAATTACATTAGTATCTCGGATACTATTTCAGTACAGTTTCAAAGGGTACTTTATGTCCAATTCAATGAGGAAAGGATTTGTATGGAAATGGCAAACATTGAATCCTTGCCAAATAAAACATTGACTTTGCAATGCCTTGATTTACAAAAAAGTGAAAAGAATAAAGACATAGTTTGTTTACTTATGAAACATGCCACAATACAAGGTTTCCTATTGCACTACCATCTGTAAGCCTGATTAGGAGACAAGCTGTCTCCTTCTTAGAACATTAATCTCATTTCTTCTAAGGTTACTCACATGAATAATAATTTAATACTTGCTATTAAATATCTGCTGCATGCCAACATAGACCCTTGCATTGAGAATAGATCCGGCAAGTGTGATGTCCTTTAAATATTAATTTTCTGCACTAAACAGACTGACAGTTTGCTTGTGTTAAATTTGTCTGAAAACAAGGCTGAAGGACCATGTCTCATTTCTTTATTCAATATGTGAGAACAATGAAGTTTTATTCAAGCATTTCCCATCATAATTACATTTTATGTGAAAAGGAGAATGAAGATACATTTACATGGAATCAAGGTTTTAAAGTAATACTACACAACCCATGACCCATTGCGTCATCCTTTCCAAAATATTTCCTTACCTAAACAGAGAATCAAAATGGCCGCAGGTAGGCAAAAAAAGCAATAGAGTAGGAGTGACTTCTAATTTTTTATTTTATTTTTTTGGCATCCCTGGTGTTGTTGCTTATTGAAAACTGGCAGGGACTTGAAAATCACTCCTCTTCAGTTGACCTGTGGAACTGCCTGCCACCTTACTTACTTAGTTATTTATTTATTTATTTTATTTATAATATTATTTGTTAAACATGAAACTCAGTCAACTGAACATTTAAAAATGTATCACAAATATTATTGATTGGCACTGATGGTTAATATGGGTTGCTGCCAGCATCCTAGGTATCAACCAAGTATCTTCTTAAAATATATGTTGTTCTGAGTAGTGCAGTCTTTTGCAGCTCCGCTGGTGCTATAGCAGGAAGCTCCAACTTCTTGATGTATTTTCCAAAATTCTTGCCATGGTACCAAGTGCCCCAATGACAATGGCTATCACTGTTACATGTTTCATCCATAATCATGTAGTTTCAATGGCTAGGTTGTGATATTTAGTGATTTTTTTACAATTCTTTTTATTCAACTCTGGCGTCTCCTGGTACAGCGATATCAATAAATTGTACTTTTGATGGTGGTATTATTATTATTATTATCCACCCATTTTCACTGTCATGTGACTCTGGGTGGCTTATAATATACAAGATTAAAAAGTAAGATTACAAATGCATTAAAATGAGCAAAGAATTAGCTAAGATAGTGAGAGGTAACCAGTAGAATGGAGGTGGATCTTCTAATCCAGTAACCACCCCTAGAATGATATTCCAGGAGCTAGGGGGAAAACTGTACCATCACTACCATCCTGACATATCCCCTTGGTCCTCTCCCTCCAGAGAAAAAGAGGACTGATCCTTAACCCTGGTGCCCCCCCCCAGCCAGCTTTCCTCACCACCAGTCATCTGAGGCACTCCTTGATCCTTCCTCTCACTGCCCACCACTACAAAGTGGTTTCAAATTTCAGCCTCAGTTCACTGTTCATTTCCGTTGCTGTGAGCCAATTGGATGCAAGAGCCAGAGGGAAATGGAAAAGAATGTGGGAATTTGACCCTCCCATCTTCCTTAGCACCACAAAATCTACAGATTTCTGAGAAGTATAATCAGAAGGTGTGATGGCACTGAAATGACTACATTTTCCTCAAATTTCACTTCCACGGGAGTCCTAAGTCCCAGATTTCTGTAGTTTAGCTCATTTAAGTTACTTTGGTTCAATAAGTGATGCCCTTTCAATTTTGTCCTCTTGAAGGTTACAATTAAACAGACACAAGTGATATGTGTGTGTGTGTGTGTGTGTGTGTGTGTGTGTGTGTTATTTTTCTTTTCTTAAATTTATGTATGTATGTATGTATGTATGTATGTATGTATGTATGTATGTATGCATGTACATACGTATGTATGGTATTCAGCTTTGTTCAGGTATTTTCCCACGTCGTTATAGTTGTGCTTTTAAAGTTGTAGCAACGTTTCGGCAGAATCTGAAAGAATCTGCCGAAATGTAGCTACAACTTTAAGAGCACAACTATAACGACGTGGGAAAATACCTGAACAAAGCTGAATACCATACATATAAATACCAGCGAAAACTTAAGAAAACACACACACACACACACACACACACACTTATTTATTTATTTATTTATTTATTTATGGGTTTCATGTTTGGATCTAGTTTTTTTTTCTCAGACATGTATTCCCCAACCCAGGAGGAAAAGTTATTGTTACACTATTTACTTAATGCAGGAATTGATGAACGAAGAAGATTTAAGAAACTTCTCTGTAATATTGCTTCTGATAATATGGCAAATTCCGGAAGGTTTCTAGACATTAATAAAAGACATTAATAATACAAGCATGCCTATATCTTTCATGACAAATTATAGGGAAATCTCCAAATTAATCTATTCTTTCAGAATTCTGAGCTAATTCAGCGAGAGCTCATGAAGATGAAGAAGAATTTTGTTAAGGTCTTGGTCTAGAATTAATAAGATTGTGAGTTTTGATCAAACCCACTTTTAGTCATAGAAGTTCACACAACAATAACTATGCTATCATCCAGTTAGTCACTCTAAAATGACACAGGTTTGCTGTAGAGAAAAAATTGGAAGGCTGAGTCAACCTTCAACCCTCTAGGCCAGGGGTGGGCAAACTACGCCCGCTGGCCACATCCGGCCCGTTGGTCTTTTTTTATGTGGCCCGCGAAGATTGGTCCGTATGTAACCGCGGCCACTTTTTGGCTGCTTTCAGACGCGTTGAGAGGAGGTGGTTGAGGCGGAGGGCGGGTGGTGGAGAGCAAGTAGGGCGCCTGGCGGGCTTGTCAGGCAGAGCAGGAAACAGGGGCAGGAGCCGGCGGAGCGAAGAGAGCTGAAACCTGTTGAGGTCTCGTCGCAGTCCCTTCGTGGGGAGAGAAGCTGCCGAGCCGAGAGGAGCGCGGGATGCTGCCGGCTCGCCTCCTGCCCCTCCATCGTGACTGCGGGAGAAGGAGCCCTGAGCGCTGCTCTGCGGCCACCACCGACAGAGCCCAGCTTCATTTCGCCTGAGCCACGTTTGATTTGAAAGGGGCGTGGGAGGCAGCACCAAAGGAGCACTCTGGGGTTCGGCCAACCACCCGCTGAGCACCTCCGGGCTCCCCACTGTGGCGGGCAGACTTTGGGGCTGCACTCTGGAACCCAGAGCCACGGGACGGCGAAGCCGAGAGGCAGGAGGAGCGCGTTGGAGCTGCAGCAGCCGGTTCAGATCTCTCGGTCCCAGGGAATCCCCTCCGCCGAGGCGCCTGAGCCCCGAGCACCGCCGGCATCGAGCACCAGAAACACAACGGGGCCATGGGAAAAGCTGCTCCCCAAGGAGCAACTGGTGGCCAGAGCGGCCGGGACTGGCAGTGGCGGCGAGGGCCCGACCTGCACAGGGGGGCTGGGGCGGTTTTTCTCCTGCGGCCGGCTTCGGAGCGGCCCACCGTGGTGATCTTGGGCATCTGGCTCGCTGCGCCCTAGGCGCGCCTTTCCCTCGCCTCTCGGCCAGCAGCAGCAGCTCTGCCGCCGCCTCCTTCCTCCCCTAAAGGGTTAGCCAGCAGTTTCTCGCAAGAGACTGAAGGCCGGTCTGCTCCCCCAATTAGACGTTGGTTCAAGAGGAAGGGTCAGCCTTGCTACTAATTGGTGGTTCACAGTTTATCCGTGGGCACCGGAGGAGTTATGTTTTGGGGGTGGGCATTTATTTATTTTTTATAAGTGGCCAACTTTTGTAAGCTGAGGGGTACATTCATACACACATACACACACATACACACACACAGTCGCTTATTCGTAGGGGAAGAATCTGTCTATCTATCTATCTATCTATCTATCTATCTATGTTGTGCAAATTTAACTATGACGCCAAACTTGAGTTTTGGAGGATGTCTCGGAGAAAAAATAGTTATTTTCCTACCCTGAGTACGGCAGGCGTCTCTCCCGCTTAAAAACAAAACTCTTTCCTCCTCGCTTTGAAAAGGGGAACTGTTAACAAATGCAGTTTTTTATATGTATCAGTATCTTGTGCTGGCCCGGCCCGTCCGTCAAATTTTAAAAGTCAATGCGGCCCCTGAGCCAAAAAGTTTGCCCACCCCTGCTCTAGGCTGTCCACAGCCTGGATTGAACTCCAGGCTGTGGACAGAGTTTGCCTGCAATACTGCACTTTAGCCATTGTCCCACCTGGGCTCATTATGTTTCGTGAGATGGATATTAGCCATTCAAGATAAATATCAGACAGGGACTATTCCATTTTTTAAAATCGACTATTGTCATCAAGTCATTGTTGACTCTTAGCAACCACATAGACATATTTTCTCCATGATCATCTATCTGTCCATAATCTGGTCTTTCAGATCTTTTAAAGTTGCACTCATCATCACTGAAACTGAGTCCATCCATCTTACTGCTAGTATCTATTCTTTTCTTTCTTTCCATACAGTGGTCAGTATTTGTATATTATGACCAAAGTACAATAGGCTGAACCTGGTGTGACTTGGAGTGAGATTTCTTAATTGTTTAAAAAATCCATTTAAAAATCTTCTTTGCTGTCCACTATATTTTCAGCAGTCTTCTCCAACACCAAAGTTCAAAAATACTACCCATTAGAGAGTCTTTATAGATATATCTAATATATCAACATTGCACAGTCTATAATTTTTACACACAAAAGTAAAATAACCGCTCATTAAATCTTTGGTTTTTTTTTCTTATTTCTTTCTCCACTGTTCTGGGCGAAATGCCAATCTTATTTTTTTGCTGTTTATGTGCAGGCATTTTTTTTGATCAAACTAGATTTCTAATATTTGTGAAGTTATAACCATTTCAGAATGAAATGTTTAGCTCTAGCAGAGCTGAAAAATTAAATTTGAATAAAACTGTCAAAAACCACCACGTATAACATCATTGATGGTACATGCCAGATAATATTACTTTTCAGTTTCACTCCAGTTACTAGTAATTAACAGATAATAGTAGCAGTTTGCTGGTTTATGAGAAAATAATCCTTTACTCAAAGGTATAAATTTCCAAATCTAAAAAGAACAAAATTATTGACCAAAGCTGCTCCCTCTTCAAAAATAAAAATAAAAATGAATAGGATAGCATTTTTTCTCTTATCAAAGAAATAAGGAATAAATATATCTTTGCAAATGATTCCCCTGGTATTTTAAAAATATAAATTGAGAGCCAGTTTGGAATGGTTATAGTGCTGGCCTAGAAACCAGGAGAGAGTCCTAGTCCTGCATTAGGCATGAAAACTGGCTGGGTCCTTCTCTCTTTAGTCCAAACCACCTCATAAGATTATTGTTTTATGTGACGAAAAATTGGAGGAAGGAATATTATATATGCTCACCACCTTGTGTTATTTATAAAGTTATATAACAATGAATACTATGTGGCACATGCCATTTGGTCCATCTTGCCCCTGAGATGAGATCCACTCCACCCTCCTGACACATAAGGGCCTGAGGATCTGTCTCTACCAGTTAGTTTGGGGTTGCAAAGGGGTTATTTCACACTGGAGGTGGTTAATGGTTTAATAGAAGATCACCATCTCCCCATGCATCCTGCTCCCTGCCTCCTCTTTTTAATTGTAATTTATGACTGTAATTAAGGATATTTATTGTTCATGTTTTTATTGGCCTTTAATGTCTGTAATGCCACCCAGAGATGCCTTGAAGTGAGATGGGTGGCAAACAAATCAAATCAAATCAATCAATCAATGCCTGTAGAGATTCTCAGTCATCCAGGTCATGGTTGTCCTAAAGATGCTTTTTCAGGAAGCAACTGGACTTCCTTGTTTTTTCTTTTGAAGTCTTCACTTTCAGAAGTTTCATTTCTCATCCAAGAAGCTTCTACAGCTCTGACAAGATAGTGGGGAATGGATGAGAAGCGGAACATCTTCAAAACAAAAAACAAGAAAGTCCAGTTGCCTCCTGAGAAAGCACCTTTGAGATAAATAAATAAATGTAATAAAGGGGTAAAAATCTAAACAATAAAATAAATAAATAACTTGACACTAAAGGGGCAGAAAAGTTTCGATTTGCTTAGCTTTTTGCATTTGGCTCCCCAAACCAAGAAATTATTTCATGTTCCCTGTTAAAAATTGTTTTATATAAATTTCTTATCTTGAAAAATAAGTCTGTTTGTTTTTTAAAAATATCTTTTTACAGAAGATACCTGACTAATTTCAAACTGGATTTTTAGGAGTCAAGGTTAATTTACTATTGTATGTTTACAAAGGCTTCCATTTTCAACTCAGTTTTCAAACTTCTTTGAGATATTTCATCTCTTGAAGCTATGACCACTAAAAATTAGACAAGGAACAATCGAGATTATAAGTAGCTAGAAGTGGATGGATAACATTTTTCAAATCATAATCATTCACCATGAACAATGTCCATACTCAAGCAGAGAGCTGTAAAACCAGTTTATATGCTTTCATGTATATAAAGGGATACATTTGTAAAACAACTTTAATGAGTCACTGAATACATTCTCTCCCCACCTCCATTTTTTAAAGCTAAATCTAATTAAGTTGATTTTGTACTGTACTGAGGTGAAAAATATAACTTTATTCAGTGGTGGGATTCTACTGGTTCGGCCCGGTTCAAGCAAACCGGTAGTTACTGTGACGATTTTGCCCTGCCCACCTGCCCCTGCCCTATTCTGTCCTTTATTTCAGATAAACAGATAACAGATGATCAGAGTTGGAAGAGACCTTGTAGGTCATCTAGTCCAACCCTCTGCCCAAGCAGGAAACCCTACACCATTTCTGACAAATGGCAGTCCAATCTTCTTGAAAGTCTCAAGTGATGATGCTCTCACAACTTCCGAGGGAAAGCTGTTCCATTGGTTGATTGTTCTCACGGTCAGAAAATTTCTCCTTATTTTCAGGTTAAATCTCTCCTTGTTCAGTTTCCATCTATTGTGTCTTGTCTGGCCTACAGGTGCTTTGGAAAATTGGTTGACTCTCTTCTCTCTGTGGCAGCCCCTCAAATATTGGAGACTGCTATCATGTTTCCCTTGGTCCTTCTCTTCACTAGACTAGCCATGCTCAATTCCTGTAACCATTCTTCATATATTTTAGTCTCCAGTCCCCTAATGATTCTGGTTGCTCTTCTCTGTACTTTTTCTAAAGTCTCAACATTTTTTCCATAGATGCAGTACTCTAAGTATGGTCTTACTAAGGCTTTATAGAGTGGTATTAGTACCTCACTTGATCTTGATTGTATCCCTCTGTTAATACAATTTAGGATATACTTTTAGGATATGCTTTTTTGGCTGCCACTGCACACTGCTGGTTCATATTTAGCTGGTTGTCCACTAAGACTCCAAGATCCCTCTCACAGTTACTGCTGTTGAGCCTGGTTTCACCCAGTCTATATGTGTACTTTTGGTTTTTCTTGCCTAAGTGTAGGACTTTACTTTTCTCTACATTGAATTTCGTTTTGTTAAATAGGGCCCAGTGTTCTAGTCTGTCAAGATTTCTGGGGTTTTCAGCTCAGCTGTTTGGCGTGGCACAATGGATTGCCATGCCTCAGCAGATTTACTCACCGGGACTGCAGCAGAAGGTAAGTTTTAGAGCTGAAGAAGCAGCATTTTTCAAAATGCGAAGCATGCTTGCGCACACAAAGCACACCCGCTCACTGAACTGGTTGTTACACTGGTTGAATCGCACCCCTGACTTTATTCATTTATTTTCAAAACTTAGATCATCATCCAACTTAAATATATAACTCTGGACAGCTTATAAACAAATTTTTAAAAAAATAAAAAATAAAAAAGGACTCCCCATAACCAAACATAGTAAAAAAATATAATCCAATACAAAATAAGACTGATGCACCAAATAGCAAAGTCAGATATCAGACAAACATATACAGTACATTGCTGAGTTTCTGAATGCTGGAAGGATTATTATATATTTCCCAACTAAGATAAAGAAACAGTCACTTCCTAATAGAGAAATCCAGATGTAATCATATCAATATTTTAGATAAGCTTGAAAAGATACACAGCATTCTTGTTATTCTGAGAAGATTTTTTACAAGAATCTGACATAAAGCTTTACTGTGTGCTCTGAATGTTTGGGTGTACATTTCCTCCCACTTCTAAGCAGTGGCTATGTTGTCTACAGATGACTGAAAGTATACCCAAAACCTCTGAAGTCTCCATGTTGAAATAAGCAGCTCTAAGCTGGGAATATCCATTCCTTCATCCTAATGCAAAATCCACTTTAATCAAAGGCACTGTTGATAATAGTGACTGCCACCCTCACAAAGGAAAATTTGATTTAGTTTTATGTTTTTTTCATCAAGTGAGAAGGGATCTTCTGTTTAAAACCTGCCAGCATGGTTACTTTGAAACCTACTAATTAGATTCTACTTCAAGTCAATTGTGGGTTGTAGATGAAAACACAGTAACCTATGGAAACTATGCAGGACCTTAACTCAATCTGTGTCATGGAAAATGTTCATGTGGAGTCAGTTAATAAGAAGCAGGAAAGAATTAAAACCTAATGAAATATAATCAAAGAAGAAGAATAAAAAAAACTTCCTTCAGGCTATCCATGTATGTCTATAGTTTGTCTGTCATTTATAATACTGCAGCAGCCTCTGGTTCATTGTCAGGCTGTAATTCTGCCAGTTAATGTATCCAATTAACCCCACTAATGAGCTAATCAACAGTGTAAAATCTGTGTAAAATCACAGAGGGTGTATGATGAATGAGAAAAGCACTGAACTCTCCTGGTCTAAAAAGAGCTTTATTGCACTTGTTAAAGTGGGACTGTCTTCCCTCTCTCTAAATGGTAATTTATCACCAAGGCCAGTAACAGTGGCATGCCCTGATAAGGGAGAGGTGGCAATAAACCCATCATAAAATGATTACTCAGGAATGTAGTGCAATTAAAATGTCTCTGTGTATTAAAGTCATAGGCTGGAGAAACACAAATGTTATTGTGTTAGTGGAAAGTGCTAATACAAAAATACGGAAATCCAAAATGACTGAAAACAATAGTATTTTTCTACCAGCCAAATATTCATTTATATGCTTATATGTGTGTTTATGTATATGTATGAATCTCTCTCTCTCTCTCTCTCTCTCTCTCTCTCTCTCTCTCTATCTATCTATCTATCTATCTATCTATCTATCTATCTATCTATCTATATATATATATATATATTTGTTTTCTTAAGTTTTCGCAGGTACTTACATGTATGGTATTCAGCTTTGTTCGGATATTTTCCCACGTCATTATAGTTGTGCTTTTAAAGTTGTAGCAACGTTTCGGCAGAATCTCATCTGCCATCATCAGGCTTCTGTATTGTGTTCGTCTGTGAGTCAGACTTTTACAGTTGTTTCAGTTTTAAATTTTGGGCAAGCCTACTGCTGTGCCAGAATGGTTTTTTCTTCATCCTGATTGGTTGGGAGTCTTGGTCTGTGTTTATTGGTCTTGGAGTTTGCTGTGTTCTGCTTGATTGGTGTTTCTAATATCTTCTCTCTGTTTTGTGGCTTTTTTTGTCTTGATTGGCTGGCAACACACCCCAATCAGGCACCCAGATGAAACCTAGCTTCCTAATAAATGATAGCCATCCATTTACCTGAAGCCAAGCCACACTAAAAGCCTCCAATACAGGAAACACAGATGAACACAATACAGAAGCAGATGAGATTCTGCCGAAACGTTGCTACAACTTTAAAAACACAATTATAATGACGTGGGAAAATACATACATACATACATATATATTTCAATTGATCTCTATCTCTATCTATCTCTATCTCTATCTATCATGTACCTACCTACCTACCTATCAATTGCGAGAGAGAGAGAGAGATAAAGAGAGAGATCTGCTGGCAATTGTGATTTGACTTGTATGTTATAATGTAACAACTGGTTGAGGGTCATTTTTATACAATTTTGCGATGATTGGATAAATAATAAAATAACCCAGCTAAGTGAAAGGCAACATCAAATATATTTAAAAGTGTATTCAATGAGAAATTTAAGTCAATATTTTAATTGCACCTTTGCCTGGAGTAAAATAGTCTGCAAGCTTCCAAGGTAAATTATAGGCAGTCCACAACTTACAACCTCAACGGAGCCCAACATTTATGTTGCTAAGCTTGATGTTGCCTTGCTAAGTGAGAGAGTTGTTAAGTGAATTTTTCCCTGTTTATGACCTTCCATAACACAGTTGTTAAGTGAACCATTCCAGCTGTTAAGTTAGTAACACTGTTGTTAAGTGTATCTGACTTCCTCCATTGAATTTGTCGATCAGAAGGTCTCAAAAGGTGATCACACCATCCCAGTACACTTCATTCGTCATAAATATGAGTCAATAGCCAAGTATCTGAATTTTGATCATGTGACTATGGAGAAGCTGCAACAGTTGTAAGTGTGAAAAATGGTCATAAGTCACTTTTTCCAGTGATGTTGTAACTCTAACCCTAAATGAACTGTTGTAAGTCAAGGACTTCCTGTATTGAAATACACTATTTATGGGGCTTCCTTGAAAACAATCCCAAAGCTTCATCTAATCCAGAATGACAAACTTGTCTTCTTGGATTCACTATTTCAATTGTATCATACCAGAATTTTTTCATGTGCTTTACTTGCAGCTCAAAGTATAGCTATTAATATTATTTGGGACAAGGTTATATAGACTATAATAGAATTCTTTATTGGCCAGGTGTGATTGGACACACAAGGAATTTGTCTTTGGCGCATATGCTCTCAGTATACATAAAAGAAAAATAAAATACATTCACCAAGAATCATAAAATACAACACTTAGTGATAGTCATAGGTTACTAATAAGCAATCAAATCATACTAGGAAACAAATACAACAGTACAAATTATAAAGATACAAGCAACACGGTTATAGTCATAAGTGGGAAGAGATAAGTACTAGGAAAGATGAGAAGAAGAATAGTAATATAGTCTTAGTAAATAATTTGACAGTGTTGTGGAAATTAGTTGTTTAGCAGAGTGATGGCATTCGGGGGGAAACTGTCTCTTTGCCACTGCCACACAATCGGACTTTTCTATGGTGGCATACAGCTGTAAAATGCATTTCTCAGGAAACTGTATTTACTGACATTTTGGTGTGAAAGATGAAAAGTTTTCAATTCTTTGAGGCATTGTAATATTTTATTGCAAATATCTGCAGCTAGTCGTGATATTGCCAAAATGATGAAATGTGAGTTGTGTGATATACTGTTAAGGATACAAGCTCCGTCTTTTTTTATTTGCATCACACATGGAAGCTTGTAAAGGTTAGCATTTGCATCACAACACTGAGATGTGTGGTTTCCCATTTGACCTTTTTCTTTTCCTGCAGGCAACCATGCTTCATGTAATTGTTAAGACTTTTTAAACTTTCCCATTATTTAGATTTTGTACTATCAGTAATGTGTTCTTGCTCATTTTAAATTAGCTTTCTAGTTTGCACTTTCTATCGGTGGGTTACTCATCTATTATGATTTTATATTAGTTAAAATTCCAAAGGACTATGTTGAATAGATGGTAGTTACATAAATGTACTCAAGAAACAGTTGTCCGTATTGAGTAAGATTCTATGATAACAATTGCTTGGAACTGGAAATACATGGAGTATCTAAATCAGAGGTGTCAAACTGGATTTCTATGTGGCTTTCCTGAATGCCAACAGGATTGGTGTTAACTAAACTTGGTTACAGCATTATTCCAAAGGAGCTAAAGCAGCTATTCAAGCTGTTGCATTCGGTCCAGCCATAGCAGCCCTCTGTAGCATGAGTTGCAATGATCAAATCCAGAGGTAACTATGGTGAACAGGACTTTTGGATCCAGGAATTCTTATAAGTGGTACATAAGACGGAGGTGTGCAAAGGTCATCCTACAATAACAACTGACTGTTGTTTTTACAAACGTTGTAAATTCATAAACACCCCCAAATAATTAACCAGCGTGTGCCCAATCAAAACTAAAGGTGTTGGGAAATCTTCATGAATACATACAAGCAGTATTTTTGTTTGTGATTCTTCTACAGGTAGTCCTCAACTTATGACTACAATTGAGCCCAACATTTCAATTGTAAAGTGAGACAGTCATGAAGTCAATTTTGCACCATTTTATGACCTTTCTTGTCCCAGTTGTTAGGTGAATCGTTGCACTGGTTAAGTTAGTGACACTTAAGCCTAAATGGACACTGGGGGATGGTAGAGGGCAGGAAGGCCTGGAGGAACGTTGACCATGGGGTCGCGATGGGTTGGACATGACTTCTCGACTAACAACAACAGTAACAAAGTAAGGGCCAGTTCCACTTCACATCTAAGTCCAGACAGGATCAATGAAATGCTGCCACCTCCTGAGACATGAAGTAGATTAAGATTCTGTCAGGCCTGGTCCAAGAACAACAGAAAACATTCCAGCCACACTTCAGTTTTTTTATTTACATTCACCATATAGATAGAATCTTGCCAAACTAAGCATCAACTTATAACTGTTTGTTCAGTGACCGTTCAAAGTTACGACAACACTGAAAACTGTGACTTATGACCGTTTTTTACAGTTACGACCTTTGAAGCATCCCTGTGATCATGTGATTAAAATTCAGGTGCCTAGCAACAGACTCATCTTTGCTGAATCCCAAGGTCATGTGATTCCTTTTGCGACTTTCTGGCAAGCAAAGTCTATGGGGAAGCCAGATTCACTTAATAACCGAGTTGCTAACTTATCAACACTTAACAATGGTGGCAAGAAAGGTCGTAAAATGGGGCAAAACTCAAGAAACTTAAGAAATATCTCACTTAACAGCAGAAACTTTGGGCTCAATTGTGGTCATAAGTCGAGGATTACCTGTACTTGAAAACCGACAGAATTGTATACTACCCTCTTCTAACTAATATACTCTGGAAGATTCTAGAAATTAGCTATCATAAATCTGTTCCCCTTCCCATGATCCTACTCTGGATTATGCTGTATCTTGTATAACCCCTCCCCCAAATCCTTGAAATATGCTCACTCTTTCCTGGGAATCTTTCGCATTACAGTGCTCCATCACAGATTCCTTCATATAGACTTAACTGAATCTTTGATCCTCTTTCTTGTGTCTATAGGAACGCATGCTTCTGTATCAGAAAAGTTTACATTCATTTCTAATGCTTCTTTCAAAGCAAACATTAAAAAGCAGGAGAAGTTGAACAACTATCTGTGGTCCTATCCTAAAGAAGATTCATGTGCCACCGATGACAGCTCTAATCAGAGGTGGGATTCCACTGGTATAACAACCGGTTCGATGATCGCGTGCTTTGCGCATGCACTCCACGTTTAAAAAAGCTCTAATACTTAGATTCTACTGCAGCCCCTGTGAATAAAACAGCTGAGGTGCAGCAAACTGCTATGTCGCACGAATCAGCTGTGCTCTAAAAAAAAAACTAAATAAAGCACAGGAAAGAGCAGGGGCGGGAAGGCGGGCCCACATGCTCATCTCAGTGAACCGGTTCACTGCCAGCTGATCTTCCGGAGCAAGGGGTTCACCTGCACCAGTCCGAACCGGTAGAATCCCAACCCTGGTTCTAATGGAATACTTCTGAAATTTAAGTAAGTGTTTATGCTAACATTGCAAATACGACAAGGAAAATCAGAAGCATTTCTTCTTATTATTCTCATTAATTTATCGAGACTGAAAAAGGAGTTAGGGGATTATGATGACAAAGCAAGCATATTTAATTCTAGTATCCAATAAAGTGCATAACTCTTCATACATTAGTGCTTGCTTGGAGATGCTGGAAAATCATTCTCAGTAGAAAGATGAAAGTTAAAGCCAGCTATCAGCCATCGTTTATAGATAATGAAATTTGCTTTGTACAGGATGCAGAGGAATGAATTAAATGACCCACCAGAGATTTCTTTTAATCCAAATTAGTCCATGAATAAAATCAAAACCATTATTTCTCTATGTACTATAAAGTCAAACTATATTAAAAGAAATCTCCTTCCTGTATGTTTTTGTACGGCATAATATGGCCTAGTGGTTTGTAAGAATGAAGAAAAAACAAAGATTAAGAGATATGGGCAAATTTCACAATGCAAATCCCATTAAAGGTAATGGTAGCAAAATTGCTATTCAAAGAGCTGGGGGACAAATTATTCTTTACAGTTCATCTCCTTAAGGGGAAAAAAACCCTTTTAAATGAAGCCTTTGAATAAGGCCTGTACAGCATAAATAGTATTCAAGCACTAAACAAAAAAGTTCTTGCTTGAAGGACAACTGCAAATCTTTTCCTATCATACGCTAACTAATGGAGAAGGTTATTGTCTATAACGGAAGAGCCCATTGCAATAAAGTAACTAATCCTTAAGGAACTAGAATAGAACATTAAATTTTTATCTATATGGAGAAAACTGAAACCAGATTCTGATGAAGGAACAGAAGACATTCATTTTAGACCTTCCCAGGAACATCATTCATACACTAGAGATACATGTATTCCATTCAAATATTTGAAATGTATGAGAAAAGAATCTGTAAGTGGGGACGAGCGGTCTGCCACCTCCAAGTGGTGTCCCCTGGATGCGCGGGGCCGTTAAACGCTGACCGTAACTGAGAGCAGACCCTCCGACGACAGGCCCACGCGACAGGCCGGCTGGAGTACTCAAATGCCGCATCAACATGGTGGAAACGTCCACTACTGAACACACGCCAATGCTACCGCGCGGGGAACCGACGGGCGCAGGAGACCATTGGCCTGCGTCAAAAATCAACGAAATGGTCCACGCGAAAGCACGGCGCACTTGCACCGTGTGAGAAAGCTATGACGGCTGCGCCCAGGTCTGACGCGCACGGAGACTACCCGATCCGTGTGAAAATCGCAAGCGGGAACAGAGGATTGCCAGACGCTCAAGGTGGCCACCTGAACGTGGATTCGCTGACTGGACGCCGACCGAGATCGCCAGGGCCATGCGGGACAGGAAGCTGGACATCTGCTGCCTCCAGGAAACTCGCTGGAAGGGCAACAAGGCTACGACTATAGACGGCTATAAGATCATATACACCAGCTGTAAGGAAAACCGCGGGCGGTGTAGCTGTGGTTGTCAGTCCCAGCTGGCAAAGCTCCCGTTGCAGCAGAAGCGCCTCACAGAACGACTGATGATAATCGTCGAGCGACCGAGAGGCAGCGCCTACACATCTTGTCCGCCACGCCTCAGACCGGATGTCACGAGGAGGAGAAGGATACCTTCTGGGAACTGCTCGACATCCAACTCAGGCAGATCCCATATGAAGACGACATCATCATCTCTGGCGACCTGAATGGTCATGTAGGCGGGACAAAAACGGACACCAGTGCCACGGTGGGCACGGCACAGGCGATATGAATGAGAATGGCCAGAGGATTCTGGACTTTGCCGACTCCCATGATATGACCATCACGAACACCTGCTTCATTAGGCGAGAACCCCAACTCCTCACCTACCATAGCAGAAATGGGAACCACCACACACAGATCGACTACATCATCGCACGACGAAGAGCCGCTAAAAACGTGCTTAACGCCAAGGTGTACCCGCACGAATCGAGCAGTCAGCACAGGCCGCTGATGGCGAAGATCAGAATCAGCAAGCCCAAGACCAAGATTGACAAAAAGAATGCAGACCAGCCACGAATCAAGTGGTGGAACCAGAAGAAGATGGCGGACCCCTCATCAAACCGTTCCTGCAGATGGTCGACGGGCCAGAGGAAGCGTGGTCCATGCTGAAGAGCACTGTTCACACTGCCGGTTGCCAACAGCTTGGTTGTACCAAGCCAGGACGGAGACGCATTGAACGAGATACATGGCTCTGGACACCGGAAGTACAAGATGCCGTGCACCTGAAGAAACGGCTCTACAAGGCCTTTCTTCAGGACAAGACCAGCGAGAAGCTCTGCAGTACAAGGCGGCCAAAAAGGCAGCCAAGAAAGCAGTAGCGACAGCCAGAAGCTCCCACTACGACGATATCTACTAGAAGCTGAACACGCGAGAAGGCGAGAATGAGATCTACCGCCTAGCCAAAAGCAGACACAGGAAGACCCTGGACATTGACCAGTTTCATGGGATCAACGATTTAAAGGGGAAATTTGATCGTCAACCCCAGAGACGCTGCCGAGAGGTGGCGGCAATACTTCGAGAAGATCTCCACCGAGGAGTTCCCACACCCACGAACCCCACGAGGTGACCCCGTCGAAGGCCCAGTCTCAGGCATTCACGCCAGTGAGGTCACCGACACCATCAAGGCCATGAAAACGGTAAGGCAACAGGACCAGACGACATCCCTGCCGACTTCTGAAAAAGGCACTACCGGCTCGGCATTGTGGCTGTGCGAGCTGTTCAACAACATCGTCTCCACGGGAATAGTGCCACACGACTGGTACCGCAGCACCACTGTTCCGATCTGAAGGGAAACGGCAGCCCAGCGGACTGCTCCAACTACAGACCGTCAGGTTACTGTCACACACTATGAAGATCTTTGAACGCGTCCTCGATAAGCGCATTCGGGACATCGCCGACATCAGCGTCAACCAGGCCGGATTCATCAAGAACTGCGGCACCACCGATGCCATCTTCGGTGTGCGGATGCTGATGGAGGCTCACAGAGAGAAGAAAATCCCGCTCCACACCGCCTTCTTGGACTTGGAAAAGGCCTTCGACCGAGTCCCGCACGATCTCATCTGGTACGCACTGCGAGATCACGGCGTGCCCGAGCTACTCATACAATGGGTCCAACTCCTATACAGATGTCACAAAAGCCGTAAAAGCGGCAGCTGGGATATCAGAGGAGTTCAATATCACCGTCGGGCGTACACCAGGGCTCTGCTCTTCACCACTGCTGTTCATTCTGGTGATGGACACAATTACACACGACCTGCACACGCCCGCCCCATGGACGCTTCTCTACGCCAATGATGTGTTCCTGGCCAACCTGCGCAAGGCTGAACTCGAGCACCTAGTCCAACAGTGGCACGACCGCCCGAGCAGTTCGGGCTCCGGTTGAACCTAAAGAAGTCCGAATACCTGACCACTGACAACGAAACGACAGGCTCCATCCACGTGAACGGGCAGGAGCTACCGCGCGCCTCCACCTTCAAGTACCTGGGAACTACTTTGGGGAAGAAGGCCTACTACAAACTGAGGTGGCAGCCAGGATCAACGCAGCGTGGGGCAAATGGAAGTCCGTCACGGGCATCCTCTGTGACAAGAAGATGCCATGCGCCTGAAGGCGAAAATCTATAACTCTGTGGTGCGCCTGGGGCCATATACGGCGCAGAGTGCTGGCCGACGCACCAAAGAAGTCGAAAGCAGACTCCAGACAATGGAGATGCGAATGCTCCGCTGGTCGGTAGGCCTCACCCTACTCGATCGCTGCCAGGAATGAAGAAGTGCGCAGACGGTTCAACGCCGTGCCCATCCCCACGGTCATGAGGCAGTCCCGGCTACGATGGTTCGGCCATGTGAGTCGCGCCAAGGAAGAATCCATCATCAAATCTCATGAAGGTGATTGTCGGAGGAGCGAGACCGCGTGGTAGACCTAAGCAACGCTGGATGGACACGATCAAGGCCGATCTAGAGATCGCTAAGGCAGACCCGACATACGTGGCAGACAGAGAGACGTGGAAGCAGTACTCAAGAACGATTAGCGACCTCGCCAGAGCGCGAGACAAACGCTGAAGAAAAAGAAGAAGAAGAGAAAAGAATCTGTAAGTATATACTGAGGATTATCCATAGACATATTCATGAAAATGACAACTGTAACATTACAGGCATTCATTAATTTATGAATGCATTTATAGTCACTTCAATTATCTTAAGTATGTATGTTATAATTGCAGTACAGTTGAAGCCTAGCAAATTTGGTTTTGAAATCTAATACAATGATAACTTTGGGTTGTATCCTTGGACCTAACTTACCTTTCAGGGTGAGATAAAACTTAAAACAGATCAAAGTAAGTAGAACAAATGCAAACTGGATTTCAATTTCTTGAAATGAGCAAATATATGCCTAGGGACGACCATATTCTAGATCTCAAAGCAATAATCTCCACTCTTGTCTCTTCCTTAATAAAAAATAATAATACTTAAAAATTCTGAGATTTCAAATAGTTGCTATGACTGGAAATGATTTCTTCACACTACCTAAGCAGAAAGGTTTATACTAGATTAGACAATTGTTTGCCGTTCCTGAAATCTTAGAGTTGCAAGGGACATTTGGGGCACTGTGTCTAATCTTCTGCAAGTCCAAATTAAACCATCTTCACAGATGGTTGTCTAATGTCCACTTGAACACCTGTAGTAAACAAATTGTTTGCTTCTGATTATCACTCTGGCTGCTTTGCTGCTTCCTTGTGGCAAATTGCTTTCTCTGTTAGCTTTGTTAAATCCCCCATTGTTTAATCTGATGAACCCTTTATGTTATCCTATCAACAAATGGAGGGCCACTCATGGCTTTATTTTTCTGGCTTTTTCTCCAAGACTGCTACAAGACATATGTACTTAGAAGCATATGCAATGTGCAAATATGTCACAAGCATTGCAAATACATCATTACAGACTTCTATCAGTTCATGTCCATAATTGTTTCTTAAGACGCCCAAAGTAAATATATTTTATTACTTCTTATTCGCATTTTAAATATTTCAATTACTTGAGTATACACTCTGTGATTGGAGAAAAACATTGTTAGAGATTCTTCCTTAATCTACTCCATGGTTAAATTATTCTTTCTTCTTCCTGTTTATCTACTAAGTAAGTTGTTTGGACTAACCAACTGAAATAAGAAGTAGGAAAACATGAAGTACATTCTGTCACAACTTTTTTTATTCCTACTGGGCCTTTATGGAGTTATTTTTTTTTTCACTTTAAGGTATATAATGTAAAATTTAACCCTAACATACAGTATGTACTGTCTCTCATATTAGCATCTTCAGTTTGTTGAGCAATTCACTGTGCTAGGGATACTTTTCTGGTTCTGGTTCTTTCTGGTTACCCAGATATTTTGGTAACACAAGAAGTTTGAATTCAAATTACCCAGGCAAGTTAACGAACAATAACTAGAATTACATGAAATGAAAAAATATATATATGAATATTTCTCTAATAGAAACAACATACCCAGCAAAGGGAGTGAATTATGTGATTGTAATCTTCACAAAGGGATACGTTACTTGGGATTTATTCCAGCATATGTCTTATATTCTGTGAGGTAGTATGTTCCTCACCATTAGTATTATTTCTCATTGATTTAAATCTTTATATTTGTTCTCATTTCTACAAGATTGCAACTATCGCACTATACCTTCAAAGGTGCTTTTAAGTTATGGATTCTAGAGCTCTTTCGAATTTACTGCTATTTAAAGAAAATATATTAAATGAAAATTCCTGGAAATTTAAGGCTGAAGATTCAACAGGATATCACTCAAAATAGATGTGGCTAAGACCCTACCACACAACTTCTGTGTAGTCATGTGCAAACTTGGAACATCTGGCTAAGTTATCCAACTTTTTCTATTAGTTATAAGATACCCATCATACTATTTGTCTTTCAGGATAAGCATTCTCCCAGAAAGGAATAAGCCACATAAATTAAAAGCATCATAACTTAAACCTAGTTTACATGAACATAATTCATGTATTTCGCCATATGTTTATATCTTTGTTTGTTTTCATCACATCCCTTTGTTCTTTAAACCTCTTACCTCTTACTTTCTAAGGACTTTAATAAGTTCTGTCCATTCTTTCTAGGGTTCTTTTTCTTGACTCAAATATTCTTGCTATTTTCAAAGGGCAAGATGATCTGGCTAACTAGACTGATAGTTTAACATCAATATTGGATGAGACTGAAACATGTTATTAAACAATCAATTTGCAAGCATTTAGAAAAAAGTGATGAAGAGTATATCCCTTGCCATAGGCCTATGTGGGTTTATCAGCAACAAGTGATGCCAGACTAACTTGGTCTTCTTTTCTGATACAAGCAACCAGTTTAATTAACCATATGAAATCAGTGACTTCAGTAAAACATTAAATAAAGTATTTCTACAAGAGAAAAATGGCAAAATATGGGCTGGACTATGCCACTATTGCAGGATACAGAACTGGTTGAACAATCAAAGCATCTCAGTGTCAGTGTCTCCAAGCCAACTGAAAGGAATATATGAATACCTGCATAACTGGATAGAGGCATTCCTGTCAAACAGACAACAGATGGTCAAAACTGGGAGTGTCCTATCAAATTATGTACCTGTCAAAAGTGGTGTCCCCCAAGGCAGCGTTCTAGGACCAACTCTCTTCATACTCTATATAAATGACCTCTGTGATCATATTAAGAGCACCTGCATTCTCTTCGCTGCTGATGTAAAGCTATTCAACACCACAGACAATACTGCTACCCTTCAAAAAGACCTTGACTATGTATCAGAATGGTCAAATACATGGCAACTTCAAATCTCAACAAATAAATGCTCCGTCTTACATATTGGCAAAAAAAATCAGAAAATAAAATACAAGCTAAATAGTCAAGACCTTGTTGATGATCCAAACTCTGTCAAGGACCTTGGAGTACTCATCTCTAATGATCTAAGTGCTAGAGCCCACTGTAACTACACAGTAAAAAGGCATTAAGAATTGTTAACCTAATCCTATGTAGCTTTTTCTCTGGTAATATCACACTACTAACTACAGCATACAAAACATTTGCTAGACCAATACTCAAATACAGCTCATCTGTCTGGAACCCACATTACGTATCTGATATTAACACAATTGAGAAATCCAGAAATATTTCACAAGAAGAGTTCTCCACTCCTCTACTCATTGCAGAATACCTTATACTACCAGGCTTGAAATTCTAGACCTAGAAAACCTAGAACTACACCACCTATAGTATAGTATATAAAATTATACATTGCAATGTCCTACCTGTCAATGTATACTTCAGCTTCAACCATAACAATACAAGAGCACACAATAGATACAAACTCAAGGTAAATTGCACCAAACTTGATTGCAGGAAATACAACTTCAGCAACAGAGTGGTCAATGTCTGGAATACTCTACCTGACTCTGTGGTTTCTTCCCCAAACCCCAAAAACTATAACCTTAGATTATCTACTATTGACCTCACTCCTTTCCTAAGAGGTCTGTAGGGGGTGTGCATAAGCACACTAACATGCCTACCATCCCTGTCCTATTGTTTCTTTTTATTTTTCTTATATGTATCTATTTCATGTATTCATAACTATGTTTATACTTATACCTATTATCTTGTAAGCGATTGACAAATCAAATAAATAAAATAAATAAATAAAATAAGTAGGGTACCTCAGGATTATGATTACCATATTTATGGATGACACAATGAGGGAGGGATAACAAAGAACAGCACCAATATTCAAGAAAATTTTGACAAGCTGGAAAAATGGATGAACAAAAATTGCAAGATAAATCTCAATAGGAACATATGCTAACTCCTTCCATTGGATGGGAAAATCAGAAGGATGAATATAGGATGGGGGAGATCATACTGGGAAGGAGTATATGTGAAAATTGCTCTGCATTTGCTTTGCCATTTCCAATCTTATCTATTTCTTGTTCTCATTTGACTGCATTCTTTGCAGTTATTTTTTTTTCTTTTTATGCACATTATACAGTCTCTTAAATGTAATTTTTCTCACATTCACAGCTTCTTTTCATTCATCATTTCACTAAGTCCTTTTTATTATTCCCAAGCAACAGAATAATGGAGGAAAAAATGGAAAAGCCTTCAGAACTCTGTCTGTCATCATGACAACTCTCTAAAACAAGACAGAATGGGACCAAATTTGATCTAGTCAGAGAAGCCATCAAAGGGCATAGTGTGCTCAAAAAAGGTCAGATATAGCCGGGAGTTACAGAGAAAAACAGTTAGAAAAAATGCAACCTTGTAGAAGAAGTTGTTAGGAAATAGTTCAGAAAACTGTTGACTCCTGATCATATGACCTAGAGTATACACAAAGACACAGAAACAGAAATATAACATCAGGGATTGACACGGAATAGGAGAACTGTGTAATTAATTCAATTATTTGCTTAAGTGTAGAGAGCCCCTCTGATCTTCCACATCAAAGCTGATATGTTGAGAAAAGCCTGAGAGGAATGTCAAGTTCTGAAGGGCTATAGTTACTTCACAGTTTTAAAGAGCCTGTAATCTATACAGCCCAAGTGAGTGGTTATTGTAAACAAAGTGTCTACATAGCTATCCACTGCCATAGCCAAACCTCTAAGCATAATCTTTGAAAAATCTTTCAGGACCAGCTCCTTGCCTAACCTATGGTCACAAGCCACAGTCATCCCCATCTTCAAAAGGGAGACCCAAGCCTAGTTGAAAATTACAGACCAATCTCCTTATGCTGCGTCACCTGTAAAGTCATGGAATCAATTATTAACCAATCCATCATCCTCCACTTAGAGACAAACAACCTACTCTCCAATAAACAATTTGGTTTCAGAAAAAAACTATCCTGTAATCTGCAACTCTTACACTACAAAAACATATGGACGACACAACTCGACCAGGGCAAAGCAATAGACACAATCTACATAGACTTCTGTAAAGCCTTTGATTCAGTGGTACACGACAAACTACTCCTAAAAATAAAATCCTATGGTATCTCTGGACAACTGCATAACTGGATAGAAGCATTCCTGGCAAACAGACAACAAATGGTCAAAATTGGGAGCGTCCTATCAAATTCTGTACCTGTCAATAGTGGTGTCCCCCAAGGCAGTGTTCTAGGACCAACTCTCTTCATACTCTACATAAATGACCTCTGTGATCATATTAAGAGCAATTGCGTTCTTTTTGCTGATGATGTAAAGCTGTTCAATACCACAGACAATACTGCTACCCTACAAACAGATCTTGACTATGTATCAGAATGGTCAAACAAATGGCAACTTCAAATCTCAACAAATAAATGCTCTGTCTTACATATTGGCAAAAAAATCAGAAAATAAAATACAAGCTGAATAGTCAAGATCTTGTTGATGACCCAAGCTCTGTAAAGGACCTTGGAATACTCACCTCTAATGATCTAAGTGCTAGAGCCCACTGCAACTACATAGCCAAAAAGGCATTAAGAGTTGTTAACCTAATCCTACGTAGCTTTTTCTCTGGTAATATCACACTACTAACCAGAGCATACAAAACATTTGCTAGACCAATACTCGAATACAGTTCATCAGTCTGGAACCCACATTACGTATCTGATATTAGCACAATTGAGAAAGTCCAGAAATATTTCACAAGAAGAGTTCTCCACTCCTCTACTCGTTGTAGAATACCTTATGCCACCAGACTTGAAATTCTAGAACTAGAAAACCTTGAATTACGCCGTCTTCGGGTCTGATTTAAGCATGGTATATAAAATCATACATTGCAACGTCCTACCTGTCAATGAATACTTCAGCTTCAACCATAACAACACAAGAGCACACAATAGATACAAACTCAAAGTTAACCGCACCAAACTTGATTGCAGGAAATACGACTTCAGCAATAGAGTGGTCAATGTCTGGAATACTCTACCCGACTCTGTAGTTTCTTCCCCAAACCCCAAAAACTTTAACCTTAGACTGTCTACTATTGACCTCACCCCTTTCCTAAGAGGTCTGTAGGGGCGTGCATAAGCGCACCAACGTGCCTACCGTCCCTGTCCTATTGTTTCTCTTATTCTTCTTTTATTTTTTTATATGTACCCATTTCATGTATTCACAACTATGTATACACTTATACTTATTATCTTGTAAACAATTGGCAAATAAAATAAATAAAATAAATAAATAGTGAGAACAACACCACACAAGGTAAGCCTCCTTTCCTCCTATCTAGCAAGCAGGACTTTGTTCTGGTGTGCCCAAAATGATCTCTTCTCAGCAAATGCTAATAATCTAAAATAGCCAGACTATATCTCCCTATCTATCTATTGACTTCAATACTGAGTACCACTTTCTGGAAGGTCTCATTTGCAAAAGGTATTTCAATAGTCTAAACATGATGCAATAGTCCTATGTTGTATGCAATTATATGATGATTAGTTAAATGTAGCATGGCTCCTTATTTAAAAAAACTTAGAAGACATTAGGCAGATCTGAGCTAAATTAATTCAGCAGGTTGCTAGAAAACTCAAGGCTAAATATTTGTTGGTCTGTCAGCGTTCCAGCAACCTTCCATTCCACCCATTAACTCCTAGACAGACATCTTCTCAAAAGTTCCTTTTTATTTGGATAGTAACTGGCACAACTGTGGAATCCCGAATCTGAAAGTTCCGGGCTTCCTTACAATAAGTAAAAGTAAAATCCATCCCCTGCACCCCTCATCACATCACATGGCCCAATCACCACCTGTCCCAAGTTAAGACTTCCTCTCAATTATGCGCAACACAACCTGACCTTGAATCATAAAAAGAATGTTATTTTGTCTAACTAGATATACTCCAATCAATTCCCCCCTCCCACTTTCCCAGGCTCAGATGTGGCAGCGTGGGAGAATCTGATCTCAATATGGCTTCCAAAGCTGACATGATCTTTCAATTAATTATGATAAAGGTGCTAAATACGGAGTAGAAAGAACCCAATATTGTTTATATTGTGGTTACTACTGTGATTAAATCATAGATAACTGTGGTCAAAGCAATCCAGTTCGGATATGATCTCAGATGATTCAGTTAGTAAAGTTCTGTGAATTGCAGAATCTGAAATTCTAACTTCATCTGAAAATTTGAGAATAGAAAAAAATTCAAGAAACAATCTAAAATTTAAGCTAGACTTTTGCAGAAAAAGTTGAACTGCTGGTGAGGTGATGAAACTAGATTTCACATTTATCTAAGAATCTCAGTCTTGTCCAGATTTCAGCTTCAACTTTTCTCTTCACCTACCTATTATACTGTATAATCAAGGCACTGTTCAACAATCAAGGCAAGTTGTCAACTACCAGTAGTATTCTTCTTCTTACTGGCATTTTGGCAGCACCTGATGCAAGAATCTTCCATCAGCCCCTTTATGGACTGTCAGAGGTGATGAAATGACTATAATATCATAACAAATCTTTATTATGGTCAGCATAGGCTATGATATTATTTCTTCAGTGAATATCTAGCTGGTATTTCAGAAAATGATATTTCTTAGTAACATGGAAAATTACTGAGGGTCAACAAATACAGGTTATCCATTAAACCAACATTAAGTAATCTCAGATTTATACCTGTTTGGGAAATCTAATGTTTTCTAGTTATCAGACATAGGTTTCTGTAATTATGATGAAACTTCTTAAAATAAATAATAGGTGTTTTTTTTCTAAATTTGAAAAACAAACAAGACATTTTTTAAAAAATCACATCTGAAAGTAACAGGATTCTACGATACATGATTGATGTCTTTGATGCAACTCAATAACCTTACATTCTATAATTACCAAAGAGATAATTTGCAACGGTTGAAGTTTGAGAAATCCATTTCCCTGATAAACTATGAATCCAATCGCATTTAGGATTTTCTTACCATACTAATAAAATGGGTTGCAAAGGTCTTAAAAATAAGAAATTAATTATTAAAGCTTTCTGTTCCAGTTTAAATGAAAAAGTCAGAGAATAATGGATTAGGAAATACAATTTTCCGTTTTTCTATTTAGAATCCCTTTATTCTCCTCTCAGTTTAACTGGTGCCCTCTCTATCTCTGTCATACTTCTTGCCCTTACTATACCAAGTACTAGTTGCAAAAGTACCAGAATGTAAAATCATAATAGGTAGTAGGAAAAATGATAAAATAAAAGAGAGATCGCAATAATGCAAATGGAGTTTACTGTTCTCACAATACTAGAGGTAACTCAAGACAGTGGCTCATTAGATTTCAGAATTCAAATGGCAGTTTTAAAATGTGTTTTATTACATTTGTGGTGAGAGGGAAATTTTCATGGTGGAATGAATCTTTGCTTAGCTATGGTTTATTAAATCACATTCGACTGGACATATAAAACATATATGGTTTCATTCATCCTTTCATTTTCACACATAGGTACATAAGTTAAAACCAATAAGCTTAACTGCCCCCAATGCTGTACAATTTCACACTCTGACTCTTTCTATTTACTTCTTTTGCTAATATTGATCTCAGTAATAACAAAAAGACAGCTGCTTCAAAAGCTGTGCAATTTTTTTTCTTCCACTAAAAACTAGAATAATAAGTAACTTGAACAATTTCTTTTTACATTCAGACAATGACAACTGATTTCTCAGCCCTAAGTGTAAATGGATGCAGCTTGCATTGTACTAAAACACACCAATACAATTGTTAAATTTCCCCACAACCTGGTAAATTGTTTTCCCCATGTCAGGAAATCAGCCAGAGTCACAAAGTTCCTCTCTCTAACTGCAGCATTAATTTCAGAATTAATGTCCACATTCCAAAATGTGTGCTGCTCAGCTGATTCTAATGCATTTTGAATGAAGCCAGAGTTCTTACAAGGTGAAAAGTTAATATGAAAGGTAGTAGCAGTAAAGTATAAAAGGGGAGGGCAGGGCTTTAATTAAAGTGAGCCTTCCATTAAGTAAACAGTTGATACCAAGGGAAAGGGGAATGTTGTGAATCTGCAACATTATTGTGCCCTCTCAAACTTTTATGGAGTTCTGGTTTCCTGAAATAGGAGTTGCCATACCACAGCAAGTGTGAACTCTCTTCGTCTTGATAATTTAACATAGTTAGACAAGGATGAAGATAATATAGAGAGGGGGTGTCAGACCACAGAGGGCTGGGGGGCATGGTCATGGTGGGCATGACCAGTTCAAAATCACTTGTGTCAGGGGCACCTGTGGTGGCCAAATACTAAGGCAGGACTTCCCTGAGCCCTTCCCTCACTCTCATTATAATGTCCGTTCCTTCCTTCCTTCCTTCCTTCCTTCCTTCCTTCCTTCCTTCCTTCCTTCCTTCCTTCCTTCCTTCCTTCCTTCCTTCCTTCCTTCCTTCCTTCCTTCCTTCCTTCCTTCCTTCCTTCCTTCCTTTTCTTCTTTTTCCTTCCCTCTTTGTTCTCCTTTCTTCTTCCTTCCCCTCTTTCCTTCTTTTTCCTTCCTCGCTCTCTTTCCATCTTCCCTTCTTTTTCTTTCTCTTTTTTCTTTCCCTTTCTCATTTCCTGTCCCTTCTTGCTCAAATGCAAAAGGGGAAATTTCTCATTTTGTTTTGTTTTTAGTTTGTTTTGATGTCCCCCTGCCAGCAAAATTGGAGCTGGGGGTGGGCTGTTAGGAATGTAAGTCACCTAACAGTTATTTGGGTTGGAAATATATAAACTAGGATAGACATTTTAATACTATGTCTTTAAGAGAATGCTAAAACTGTAATTGGGTGTGGTTCCACAAATGGCCATAAGATAGAGCCAGAAACCTGGGTTGTTAGGAGTCTCAGTGAATTTCTGTTCCTTTCTGTTGGAGAGAGTTGCCGTTCCTCCTAAATGACTGTTACTGATCATTGATGTAAGTCTGTTACTGAACTGTTTTTGATACTGGACTTTGATATTTGGATTATCCCTGAACTGAACACTGACTGCTTTACCTTGAATGACTTGGACTGCTTATATTGAACTTTGCTTAAACTTTATTGGAAGTAAAATCCTACATTTACTGTACAGTGTATCTGTGTGCTGTGTGTGTGTTATTCTTCACTACTCTCACTACGTCTCCCTATATGCACTCATTCTCCTAACGGGGAATTACCTCAACACTGGTTATGGGCCCAGGCCATACCAGGCTCAGATAACTGAGAGTTAGTGTGAATACACAGTACTGTATACAGACAGCTGTTTACTGTTTAATTGTGGGTTACTATCCTGGCAAAGATGGCACAAGACACTTCAACAAGTGTCAGAGACCAAAGAACCTTTAGAGGTTGTGTTTGCTGACATAATTGGTCCTAAGAAACCTAGTTTGGGAGGTGCCTGCTATGTTTTGAGCATAATGGATCATTACTCACGGTACAGTTTCTGCTATCTCATGAAAAACAAAACAGAAACATTCCAACATTTCTTTAATTGGCAAAGATTTGCAGAGAGAAAAATGAAAAGTAAAATAATTACTTTAGTTACTGATAATGGGACTAAGTTTGTTAACAAAAGATTCCAAACTATGTTGAAATTGGCTGGTGTTGAGTATAAACGTTCTGCACCTGACCACAACATAACTCATTTGTAGAATGAAGAGGGCAAACATTGCAAGCCATGGCTCGCACTATGTTATCTGATTCAGGATATATATATATATATATATATATATATATATATATATATATATATATATATATATATATATATATATATATATATATATATATATATATATATATATATATATATGGTGTTAGCGAGTTGGGTATTTTCCCACGTCATTGTAGTTCTTTTAAAGGCGTGGAAAATACCAATCCAAGCCAAGCCGAAACACCTATACATGTAAGACTACCATCTGAAAACTTAAGAAAACAAAATATATATATATATATATATATATATATATATATATATATATATATATATATATATATATATATATCACCTCTGATTGGCCCCACCCACCTGCCCCCGCTCTTTCCCATCCTATATTCCATTGATTTGTAGCTCAGTGTATTCACGCAGAGGAGCGAAACGTGCAGAACTGGTAACACGCAATTTGGAATCCCACCACTGCGTGACAGATATTAAAACTTTTTAACAGAACATACTTTATATTTGGTAAATGGAATCACATAGGGGCCTGTCTTTTCTCAATGCATGCCAGGTTCAGAGAGAGTTATTAGAATTCTGAACACAATGTTACCGTGTGTCCCATAATAAGCTAAATTGCCTTAATTATTAGTTGAAAATGTTATTGAGGAAAATCATTTCTTGAGAATGACTGTGCAATGACTGAAAACAATATTGACACAATATAGTAAATAAACAAAAATATTTGATTAAAGCATACTTATGTGATCGAGGCAATGAATATTCATAGCTCCCCTGGTAGGTAACTAATGTCTTTGCAGGAACAAAATCATCTCTGCTTTATAACACACAATTTTGTTTTTTCACCACAAGATGGATATTCTAATTAGGCCCTGACATATCATTTGGAGATAGAGTAAAACACAATACAAGAGAGAGAGAAAACTATGTCTGACTGAATAGTTCAGACAAAACATACTAATTAGTAGTTGTCATTATTTTTAAAGTTTGCAGGTAGCTATCAAATATGTCTTATTTTTTTTCTTCTCTGAGCCGATGAAGAATAAGAGATTTGTACCATATTTGTTCTATTTCCTTTAACATATATTAAAATAAACATGTGTAGAAGGAAATCACACGTAGTCTTACCAGGCAACCTCAGAGCAAATGCCTAAAGACAGAGAATAAAGATAAACAGATACATTATATTTTTCATCGTATGTCTGTATCAATTGGGGGTTGTGGGTAGGAAATATATTATTATTCACAGCCATTAATGAAAGTTTAGGTCAAACTAAAGGAAGAAGAGAAGCAGGTCTGTCTTTTCTGGATGCATCCAATTAATGGAAGTCTTAGAGTTGGGAAGTCAGATGACATGTTATATCAATACTGTAAGCAGATGCAATATCAGTGATACATATCTGTTATAAATATTGTGGATTGTTTAGGCATTCATACTTTGTGGACCAACTCCACAAAGTTTGGACACTGGTACCCAATAATATTAGGAAAATTGCACAGTATCTCTGCATGGAGGAGATAATAGATGCCAGTTAGCCATACCCTGGAACAAAATAATTATGTTTCCTACTTCTCTAACAGTAAAATAGTTTCAAAGTCATGTCCAGGATGAGCTCATTTTTGCAGAAGAGATTACTGAAAATTTATGCTTTAAAAAGTGTTTGTAAAATGTATAACCTTCCCTAGATAGATGGCCCCCAAAGGTTTTTCAAGTACAATTCTTCAAAATCCTGTGCAAAATGATGTAGACATTAGAAATGTTGTCTGTAACATCTGAAAGTATTTAGGAACATACATATCCCAGACAAGGAATACAAAAGAGGTACCTTAGGTTCCAGGTTGTTTCAATTTCAGCTCATGGATGAGAATATCTTAATTGTGGAGTTCATTTTTGTCAATGGAAATAATGTGAAAGAAACAGTGATGGATAACATGTATCATGCTGAATTATCCCACATGAAATTGTCTGTCCCGCAGCAAGTTGGCCACAGTGGCTACAGCAAGATGGCCACATTGGGTTGGCCGCAACAAAATGGCCGTGGCGAGCTGGCCACAGCAAGATGGCTGTGGTAAGTTGCTCATGGCAAGTTGTCCCATTCTGCCCAGAGAAAGTGTTTCTCTCTGGCATCCCCTTTGTGGACCAGCCTTCGTGGTTCAGCTTTGCACCAATTTTAGCATTTTTCCATTGGGTCAATAATATATCTTCCACTTGACCCATAATCACACGACCATTGCAAATGCATTTTAAAGCTTCCGCTCAAAATGGCTGTTTTCCCATTTAACCCCATCAAAGCACATGGTCCTCAGCAACCCTTCTATTTTAGTAGCAGTCCCAGCTCTGATTGGCTGCAGTGCCTGGCACACCACTCCTTTCCAGTACCTATTTTGTTGCCCATTTCATGGTAGATTAGGTTTTCTGTTCACTATTTTTTTAAAAGTCATCACTGAACTGATCTAACAATGGCCTATTAAGTGAATGAATCATCCTCCATCCTGGAAGAACATGGTCCATCAAACCTTTCCATTTTTTGGTCAGGCTGGATGAACATATAGCAATAGCACTTATATTTATATACTGCTTTACAGTGATTTACAGCCCTCTCTAAGCAGTTTACAGAGTCAGCATACCTGGGTGTGGTCCTCATTTTATCAACCTCAGAAGGATGGAAGCTGAGTCAACCTTGAGCCTGATGAGATTTGAACTGCCAAATTGCAGGCAGCAGAAGTAGCCTGCAGTACTGCATTCTATGCCTCTTGCTTCCCCCTGTTCCCTCCATAGTACTACAAAGCTTCCTTTCCCATTTCTTAATTATTATTTTTAATATGTACAATATAGGAATGTTGCTATATTATTACTATGAAGCTGAATTGTTACTTCTTCTTGGTTCCAAATTTCAACACAGCTACAGAGGAAGATTGGAACCAATGCATGCCTGTTCTCCTGTTGCTTTGATTATTTCAGAATCAGAGTAATGAAGCTACAATAAGGAGGAAAAGAAAAAGAGACTTCTTTAGTGTCAAAAGAGATAACATGGGGATGGGGGAGGTATGAAGACATCCGTGTGTGCAAACCATCTGGGAAAGCAAAAAATAGGCACAGGGACTGGTGAGGAAGGAACCATCCATAAAAGAAAAAGAAATATACTGGTGAATCAGACCTAGCAAAAAAAGCTTGCTTTTTTTCTGCATCCGTGGCAAGAAATAAGGGAATGGCCAACCAGATCTTGTGATGATTTGTGATGGCCCTTGTGATTGGACTGAGTACCACCTCAACTTATTGGAATCTGGACTGCAATTCCTGAATTTGGCTTAAGACCATGGGAGGCAAGGAGCTGGGACTGCAGCATGGAATTGCCCTAAAGTCATCACAACAGAGTATTTGTAGAGTTAATGTTATGTTGGGTTAGATGTTTCTAGTGATTACCGTTGCATATTTAAAGGCTAGTTAAGCTGAATTTTTGTTCTTTGTATAATTATGCATCTGTTGGTCTGCTATTGTAAATTTTAATGAGTTGTAGCAGTGTACAAATGAAATAAATAATTTAATTATCAAGATAGGGCCTCTGCTTTATAGCTAATCTAGTGTTAACCCAAGGGAGAAAGCCATGTAAGCATTCAGCTATGCAAAGCACAAAATAACTTCTTGAAAATTTTATGTTATTCCATTATTGCCTTGACTGGGGGTCACTTCAGGGCTCTGTTGCTGGCTTGTCAATTTATTACATTAAACAAAACTAATTGAAAAGGGAATACAAAAAAAAAAAACCCCATGCAACACAATACACATTAACATTTGTTGATCTGAATCCTCAAAATAGAGCCCACTGTAACTACATAGTCAAAAGGGCATTAAGAGTTGTTAACCTAATCCTACGTAGCTTTTTCTCTATAATATCACACTACTAACGAGAGCATACAAAACATTTGCTAGACCAATACTTGAATACAACTCATCAGTTTGGAACCCACATTATGTATCCGATATTAACACAGTTGAGAAATCCAGAAATATTTCACAAGAAGAGTTCTCCACTCCTCTACTCGTTGCAGAATACCTTATGCCACCAGACTTGAAATTCTAGACCTAGAAAACCTAGAACTACGCCACCTTCGGTCCGATCTAAGTATAGTATATAAAATTATACATTGCAATGTCCTACCTGTCAATGAATACTTCAGCTTCAACTGTAACAGTACAAGAATACACAATAGATACAAACTCAAGGTAAACCACACCAAACTTGATTGCAGGAAATACGACTTCAGCAACAGAGTGTTAAATGTCTGGAATACTCTACCTGACTCTATGGTTTCTTCCCCAAACCCCCAAAACTTTAACCTTAGATTGTCTACTATTGACCTCACCCCTTTCCTAAGAGGTCTGTAGGGGGCGTGCATAAGCACACCAACATGTCTACCGTCCCTGTCCTATTGTTTCTTTTTTATTTTTTTTTTTTTCTTATATGTATCCATTTCATGTATCCATAACTATGTTTATATGTACTTATATCTATTATCTTATAATTGCTTGACAAAATACTGTAAATAAAATAAATAAATAAATAAATAAATAAAATATTACTCAGCTTAATATGGAAATGATGTAACTTCCCAAAAGTGAAAAGAATAAATCGGTCCTTTATCATTCAAATTGAGGGTGAAGGGAAAAAAATCAGAGTAGAATATTGAATTCTGTGCCATTATGAATTAAATACATGCAGACATACATATCCTGGTCACAGGTTTATAATGACTAATACATTTTGTGAATAAAGGAAAACACCACTGTCTTTTGGTGTGTGCAGACACTGAACATGGATGCGAAATTCGTTTAGCTGAAAATGTCAAGTCGTTTCCAACGGCAGCTGTTTCAGTCAATATTCCATGCATGTTTTTCTTTTATGGATATTGTCCTCTCTAGCTGGACTTTTATTGTTTTTAATATCATAATTGTAATTAGGACAGCCACCGGAATGACTTGTGAGAAATGCATGTAATGTATAACCTCCACTAATGCATCCGTTTTAACCTTCCTTTTAAAATGGTCTAATGGATTTGGATATGGCAGGGAGATTTTCCAGGAAGCAGGAAGCTGTCAGTGTGCAGGGAATGTGGTGTGTGTGTGCGTGTGTGTGTGTGTGTGTGAGAGAGAGAGAGAGAGAGAGAGAGAGAGAGAGAGAGAGAATGTATGCCATACAGATTTATGATAATGAAAATGTGCCTGTTAGTACTCCAATAAATTAAGCTGCTCGCCTTGCCTGAGGAGAATTGTTTTCCTCTCGCCTAGGCTTTTAACAGCACCTTTCATCAGCACACCATTCCATCGACTCTAAGTAGAGCACTCTTCATCTGGGACACCAGTTAATCTATCTTACAGGAGAGACCCTGGGCCCTGATGGTCTGGCAACATGAGGAAATCGAAACTTCTTTAGTAATAGGATGCTCCCGGCTCAGAAATCATGCATCTTCTTTCAGGGACGTTATGATTCAAAAGAGGGCATGTAAAGTGATTGAATTGCCTCATAAGTATAGTTTTGGGAGGAGAAAGATGACATGTCTGATTTGCAAACTAAAAATATGGTAGATAGATAGATAGATAGATAGATAGATAGATAGATAGATAGATAGATAGATAGATAGATAGATAGATAGATAGATAGATCTTTCATTACTGGGTGTAGAGAAGTGACTAACAGGACTAGAATTTAGACCACAAACTCGCGGTGTCACGTTGCCATCATGTGATGTTTCACAATGTTTTTCCCATTTGTGGAGCTGGTGTGAGCATGGCCTGTGCATGACACATCCAGCCTGTAGGCCACCAGTTTGACACCCCTGATTTAGACTCTTAATTTTGTTCTTTTGGAGAAAAAACATGCAAAAGTCCTTCATTTATCCTTCACTGTTATTCATTGGTATTAGGAGGAAATTATAAAAAAGTCAAGATAGTGGTCTCAGTAAACAGGTTAAAAATGAGTGAGAGCTTTGGTTATATGGTCACACCCACCATTTTGATCTTTTTCACTGGTCCTTTCGCATCAGATGAAATTCTGTTACTATAATTCCTAGCATACTAACAATAATGGAGCCCGGTATATAAAGGCAGAATGTGTACATGCTAATTTAATGACCATTAATTGACTAGATTCTTGTTTATAGGCATGAGAAATATATCAGTTTAACTGAATCTTAATGTGTGGTTCTGATTCTTTGTTCTTGACACCAAGTTACCTCTCACTGAGTTTTGATTATTACTATTAGTTTTATCTTGGGATTTTGTTTTTCCTGTGATGACCCAGAAGTTGCCTTATTCAAGACTATTTCATTCATTCATTCACAAATAAATATTGATGTTATTTTTTAAAAAAACAACAACACATACAACTATACTCAGGACCATAAAACTCCAACTAGTGGATCTGTTTTTATGAGTGTCTGGAGAAAAGGTCACCTAATTGTTAATTAAAATCCTATTAGGGTATTCTCATCTACACAGTATCTTCTGAAGGAGCAATAATTAAGCATGAATGGGAAATTCAATTTAAATGAATAGAGAAATCTCTCTCTCTCTCTCTCTCCCCCTCCCTCCCTCCCTCCTTCCCTCCCAACTTTGTATCTCCATTTTCCTATCAGATACCATAAATCAGAAAATATAATTCAACACATTTTCCCTGTGTTGAATATATATGGATTCTGGGGTTTTAAATTAACTTACCTTTAAATATGTTTTCATAATGTTTGTATCTTTTACCAAACAGAACACATTTTTCACAAAGTCAGATTTTTATTGTGGGTTGATAGTAATGCCAGAAAATTAGAGCAGCAATTTAAAGAAAATCTAATGTTTTAAAACAGGGTTTGTAACTGTTGTTTTGAGACATAATGTTTACAAAATGAACATTAATCCTATCATGAGAATTAATGGGCAATTTTAGGCAAAGATGTTGAGGGATTTTGTGCAACAATAAAAATAGAAATGGTATTGATGAATGATAATATCTCTCCGTGGATGAAAAGAAAGTGACTGTTGGAGTTGAGAATATAAAATAATAGGCATAAGAAATAAACTCATTAATCTTTTCCTTAAATGAAATTATAGCCCATAAACCAGTGAAATAGATAAGACAGTCACACACAAAAAACATATTTCTGTAGAGGGCAGATGAAAAACAGTTTAGGGAATAATTATCAATCAGAATAGAGTTGGAAGGAATCCTGGAAGCAGGAATGAGATCCTACCTGGTCAGACCGGTTCTGTAGAACTGGTTGTTATGATTTTGCCCAGTTTGGAGAACTGGCAAATTGTGCCACTGGCTGGCCCTTACCTGGCATGCATGCCATTAAACTTACCTGCTAATTTGCTATTTTTCCTTTTTTTCCCTCTGTCCACCAGCTGTTCTGCTGTGCTGGGAGATTTAGATTAGCTAGAAAGCAGGAAATTGTTGGATTTCTTTGCTTTCTAGCTAATCTAAAAGCAGAGCTGAAGCTTCCTTAGGACTGAAGCTTCCATTTTTCAGTGCAGACTCAGGTAGCAGATTGCGGAATGGTAGATCTTTGAGTGAATCTGTGATTCTGTGAGCAACTCAATCTGCCTGCCTGCTTTGCCTGATTTTGGGTAAAAGTTGTTCTTTTTTAATAAAAAAATTAAATATTTATATAAATATTTACAATATTTACATACAAGCCATGCCCACCCAGTCACATGACTACCAAGCCACACTCACAAATTAGGCCACGTCCACAGAACTGGTTGTTAAGAAATTTGAATCCCACCCCTGCCTGGAAATCTTCTAGTCCAAACCCCTGTTCAAGCAGGAAGCCATATACCTGTGATGGTGAACCTGTGGCACATATGCTGGAAGTAGCACACAGAGCCATCTCTCTGGGCACACCAGGCATTGCCCGTTGCTCTTCCGGGTTCTGGCATGCAGCTGGTCTTTGCACACGCAGGAGCTTTGGAAACTGGAAGAGTAGCTCCCTGGCACGCATGTGCACATCAGGAAGCTGAACTTCCAATTTCCAGCATTCACATGCACATGAGCATTAGCTAGCTGGTCTTTGCACATGTATGCATGCCAGAAATTGGAGGACCAGGTGGCCAGCATGCATGTTCATGGCAGAAAACAGAAGCTCATCTTCTGGTTTCTGGCACTCCCCCTGCGTGCATACTCCAATTTTGGCATTTGGTGCCGAAAAGATTCACCAACACTGCCTTATACCATTTCAGACAAATGACTGTCCAGTCTTTTCTTAAAAACCTGCAGTAATGAAGCACCTAGAACTTCTAAAAGCCAGCTGTTCCACTGGTTAATTGTTCTCACTGTTAGGAATTGCTAGCTCCATATTTTTCAGGGCAACTGCATTCCTAGAAGTGGTTTTGTTGGATCTGTGTGTTTGTTTGCTTATTAAAAGTCACCCATCTTAAGAAACTATCCCTAAGATATTATCTACTATTTACAAAGACCCTAAGATTTCATTGGATGGAAACAATGATTGTCTGATTATATCAATCATTCCAGTTTTATGGAAAATAGCAAATTCAATATTCCTCTTCCTCTTCTTTTCATTTATTTTGTCAAAGTGATAAGAGTTTTGTTGTGTGCTTTGTTTTTTAGATATTAATCCCTTTTTAAATATACAACTCAAGATAATATATCAATATTCCTGTTTTTCCATAACAACAATCCTACAAGATGAATCGGGCTGAGAGAGAGTGACTGTGCCAAAGCCACCAAGGTGATTTTTCATGCATAAGGTAGGAATAGAACTCACAGTTTCTTGTTTCCTAGGCCAGTACCTTATTTATTGTACATTGCATAATTTTGAACAAGGGACCAATTAAAACTGAACAAGTTTGAACAAGGTACTGCCATTATTTCCATCTTGAGTAAATTAAAGATTATCTGGTACACTCCAATCCACTTTGCATTTGAGATTTGTTTTAAATATTTCAAAAGCCACACATACACACACACACACACAAATGCACATATAGATTAAAGATAGTACACAACTCTAAATATGTAGTAGGAGTCAATACATCCTAATGAGATTTTTTTTTAGTATTTTATTTTCCAGGTTAACCTGAAGAACTGGACCTCCTATTGTCTCCCATCCAATTACGAATTAGTTTTGACTATTTTTCTTCTGCTCATTCACATGTTATTTGATGAAGCCGCCCAGTGGTGGGATTCAAATAATTTAACAACAAATTCTCTGCCCTAATGATCGGCTGGTTGGGCATGGCCATTGTGGGCATGGCCAAGGGATGTGACAGGCAGCACTCAGCCTCCTACAACCTGTTGGGAACCAAAACAGGCTACGGATGTGTGTGCCGCCCCCCGTGCCCCATTTTGGGTCTAGTAGGCCTCCCTGCAGCCCTCTGGGAGCAAAAATAGGCTGCAGGGGGCCATGCCATGCCCCCCACACCCTGTTTTGGGCATGGTAGGGATCCCTGCACTTACCTGGGAGCCAAAATGAGGCACGTGGGGACTCCTGGAAGGGGTAGGGAGAGTAGGGGAGGGGCCAGACAGCAATTTAACAATCAGTTTGGCCAAAGTGGTGCAAACTGGTTGAATCCCACCACTGATGCTGCCTGCTAAACTGTATGTGGGTCTGGATTTCATTCCCAAGATTTAAACAATATAGGCATTTGGCGAAGAAGTGGGTTTGTGCTCACATATCTATTATCTCTTTCTTCCCGTATTAGTGAACTATTTAAGTGTAGCTTCTATATATTAGTCTACAAATTCTTGTTTCTTTTTCCTTTGCCCTCGTATTTTCATCATCTCTCATCATAGTTGAAAAGATTTCAGATTTTACTGTCTATCACTGAACAGTGATAGAAATGAACTTGCTTGAAAGAGACTGTTGTATACAATCATCAAAAATATGTGGCACAAGATGGAAGTCTGCTTTAAATATTCTTTGTGGCAGAATATCTGAACACTATCAAAACAGCGTTCTTTATAATTATAATTCCCTTATTCTGAAGGTATAAAAATCAACCAAGCACTGGAATGTGAATCAATATATAACAGTGCATATAGGAATTCTAAAAAGCAATTTGACACTGAGGTGAATAGAGATTAAGCAAGGTTCCTCAGAAATCGTAAATGTGTGCTTCTTAGAATTACAATTACCGAAACAAAAATTAAAAATGGATAAAGTTGCTCTACAAATATTGAGTCTAGAGTTAAAGAAAATTAGGTTTCTAACTGTTGGGCTTTGCGTGGACTGTTCCGATTTGTGAGTTGGAACAAGTTTTCTTTCTGAAATGATTTTTCTGTTATGGTTCTCTTCATTGTGAATTTAACACAAACAACAATACAGGTATTGGTTTTTCAGAATATGGGAGTGTTGCATGCACAGCTTTTGAATCTCTGAAATACTTATTGGAAATTACAGTTTTAGATACCTCATGCATTCCAGACACTGCACAATACACATACGTACAACTTGCTATAGGTGGTCCTCCACTTACAATCTTTCATTTAGTGACTGTTCAAAGTTACAACAGCACTGAAAATAGTGACATGACCGTTTTTCACATTTACAACTGCTAGAGCAGGGGTATCAAACTCAAGATCTGGGAACTGGATCTGGCCCATGGGGTCCTTAGATCTGGCCCATAGGGCCACCCTGGAAACAGTGAAGGACTCGCCCATGGTGCCACTGCCAGCAAAAAAGAGCTCGCAGCTCTCCCGAGCTCTGTTTTCACTGGCAGAGGGTTGCAGGAGGCTGTCACAGCCGAAAACAGAGCTCGAGATCCTGTTTTCTCTGGTAGACCACTCAAGCCACCACAGGCACCCCCAACACAAGCGATGTCCACCATGGCCACGCCCATCACCTGAGTCAAACACAACCTTGATGCAGCCCTCAATGAAATCAAGTGTGACACACCTGTGCTAGAGCATCCCTGTGGTCACATGAACAATATTCAAACGTTTGGCAACTGGTAGGAACTTATGACGGTTGCAATGTCCCGGGGTCATGTGATCACCTTTTGTGACCCTCTGACAAGCAAAGTCAATGAGGAAGCCAGATTCATTTAACAACCGTGTAACTATTAATTAATTAATTTATTTATTTATTTGATCTGTCAATCGCTTATTTATTTATTTATTTGATCTGTCAATCACTTACAAGATAATAGGTATAAGTATAAACATAGTTATGAATACATGAAATGGATACATATAAGAAAAAAATAAAAAGAAGCAATAGGACAGTGACGGTAGGCACATTGGTACACTTATGCACGCCCCCTAACTTAACATTCGCTTAACAACAGTGGCAAGAAAGGTTGTAAAATGGAGGGAAAACTCACTTAACAACTGTCTCACTAGGCAACAGAAATTTGGGGCTCAGTTGTGGTTGTTCGTCGAGGACTATCTGCACTTAGATGATTAATTTCAAAAAGGATGGTCTGGATTTTTAATTCAGCAAGCAAATACAAGTAATGTTACATTTTTTGAGCTAGTTAATCAAAAGCAGTCTTGTAAACTGCTGCTTTTAGCACAAGCATTACAACCAAAATCCAGTTTCAGGTTTGGTGAGACATTAAACAAGAATCAATATATCAGAAATTCCACCTACTTTATTTTGTCTCTTAAAAGGAAGATAAAAGATTTAAAAATCATTCAAACAATTCTATTCCTTGTTACTGTTGTTTCTCAGAATGGAACATTTCAGTCCCTGGACCACTTGAAGGGGAAAGAAATACTGTATTTTTCTTATATTTTATATGAATGCAATTACTCAAGTAGGCTGCCTAATTCCCTGTTTGCTTATTTTGGTTTTAATTTATGCTGTTTCTGAGTGTTCTTTTACTCAATGATGTTGCCAGATTGTTGAAATAGGCAAATCAAATAAAGGCAATTCACACAACGAAAATTTAAAAAGAAAAAAACTCAATAATGCAATACTATATGTAGCTAAATTGGCATTCACATTTAATACTCTTCTCTAATACTTGAAATAGCAATAAAAAAGGACTGAAGACTGGGTATTTCCCTTTGCCCACCAAAAAACCCTATAACCCAAAAATAAACAATAGACCAAAGATGAATAACAATAAAAAAATTTGCATGAAAAGGGTGAACTTAAATCTATGCAAGAATTAGAGGAACAAGGTATAAGGATGAATTGGTTTTCATATTTATTTATTTATTTATTTGATTTGCCAATTGTTTACAAGATAATAAGTATAAGTGTATACATAGTTGTGAATACATGAAATGGGTACATATAAGAAAAATAAAAGAATAAGAGAAACAATAGGACAGGGACGGTAGGCACGATGGTGCGCTTATGCACGCCCCTACAGACCTCTTAGGAAAGGGGTGAGGTCAATAGTAGACAGTCTAAGGTTAAAGTTTTGGGGTTTGGGGAAGAGACTATAGAGTCGGGTAGAGTATTCCAGACATTGACCACTCTATTGCTGAAGTCATATTTCCTGCAATCAAGTTTGGTGCGGTTTACTTTGAGTTTGTATCTATTGTGTGCTTTGTATCTATTATATGCGCAAATACATTCTAGATATGATAAAGACTCTAAAACAAAAGGTGTTTAATTGAATTAGATAAAATTCTGACAGGTACTGATGAAAAGGTGATTAAAAAATTATATGGATATTTGTTAGAGGTTAAACTAGAAGAAGAACAAGTTAAAGAAACAATGATTGCTTGGAGGAAGAATTTTGGACATGGGATTGATTTAGAGAAATGGCAAAAATTGTGGTCTTGAAATTATAAAATGACAATGTCAACAGCATATAAATAAAATTTGTATAATATGTTTTATAGGTGGCATTTACCCTCGGCAAGAATAGCAAGAATGTTTAAGAACAAATCAGAGAAATGTTGGAAGTGTCATCAGATACCTGGATCATATTATCATATGTGGTGGACGTGTGCAGAAGCTAAAATATATTGGACTAAAATCCACACATGGTTGGAAAAAATGACAAAAAAACTCATAGACTGAAAACCAGAGATATTTTTATTGGGTATTATACCTGAAATATACAGTAGAAAATTGATATAGTTGATTGTAAATGTATTAGCAGCGGCTAAAATGGTATTTGCTAAAAATTGGAAAAATGAGAAAATTCCAACAGAGGAGGAAGTAGTTAAGAAAATAATGGAGTGTGCAGAAATGAGTAAATTGACATTTGAAATTAGAAAGCAAGAAGATAAACAATTTTATAACATATGGGACTTATTTTATCAATGGCTAGATAAAAAACAGGGAAATGAAATATTTTATAAGATTATAGAGTATAAGTATAATAGAATAGTAGAGAGAAAATAAATTTAAGGATAGACATTATTGAATTGATTATTGATGATGAAATGAATGTTATAAGGTAAATTAAATTAAGAAGGTGAATAGCTTGCATAAAATGATGGAATGTTAGTAATGGTCAAATAAATGATTAACAGTGACAATAATATACATACATATATTGGATTGATAATATGAGAATTTATATAAACTATAGGGGAAAGATTATAGAGATTTTGCACAAAAGATTTGTATCAACCGACACACTATATGTAACTGAAAGATGGTTTTATGTTTTATGTTTTGTTTGTGTATGTTTGTGTAAAAAATAAAAAAAAATATTATCTTTTAGGATGTTCCAGATCATTGAATGTGTAAGATTGTTGTTATAAATGCTCAGGTAAACTTAGTAAAACAGTACAGGAAACCTCTTTGAAGGACTAAAAGTTTTGCTTTATATTCAATTGATGAATTTATGTTACAGGGTGAAATTAAAGCTATATTCATATTCTAAGTAGATTCAATGGAGATACTTTTGTGCCTCACATTTATTCTCCATTTAAAAAAAAAAAACATTTCTTCAATGTAATGAACAATAAATTGTTCTGAGGATAAAAAAGGGAGAAAAAAAACTTGGTAAGGTGGAAGATGGATTGTTACTGAAGTTACAAAAGTGACCGCAGTCTTTGTGTGAATCTCTTGAGTTGCTCTGTATGATAATCTTTCCGGTTTATCATGTTTCATTTTACTCCCATGGAAGCCATCATAATGAAAACTGGGCTTTTTCAGATTAGGTATTGCAGGCAGCCAGACAACAAACATGGGTAGCCAATATGGGTAGCCAATATGACACAAATAAGTCTTTGCCATTTTAGAACAGCAATGAAGTGATTCAAAATCACAGTTTTCTAAAGACATTCAAAAGTGTGCTGACAATGAAGGAGAAACATATGACTGTGTTTTAGAGGGAAGAAAACTTTCCCAATAGAAGTATAGTTTACATTGTAGTACTGTTAATATAGTGAAACTTCACACTTCAATTGATTTTTCTAGAAGGAATAGTGCAGAAAAGAGTGCAGAGAAAAGCAACAAAAATGATTAGGGGACTGGAGGCTAGAACATATAAAGAACGGTTGCCAGAACTGGGTATGTCTAGTTTGATGAAAAGAAGGACTGGGGGTGATACGATAGCAGTGTTCCAATATCTCAGGGGCTGCCACAAAGAAGTGGGAATCAACCTATTCTCCAAAGCACCTGAGAGAAGGACAAGAAGCAATGGGTGGAAACTAATCAAGGAGAGAAGCAACTTAGAACTAAGGAGAAATTTCCTGACAGTTAGAACAATTAATCAGTGGAACAACCTGCCTCCAGAAGTTGTGAATGCTTCAACACTGGAAGTTTTTAAAAAGATGTTGGATAACCATTTGTCTGAAGTGGTGGAGGCTTTCCTGCCTAGGCAGGGAGTTGGACTAGAAGACCTCCAAGGTCCCTTCCAACTCTGTTATTCTATTCAAATACTCAAGTAAAAGATGTTACCCAGTAGTCATTAGAGGTCATAAAACCAGGGCTTATACAATTGTGTTGTATCTGTAGGTGGAAAAATGCTGTTTCATTAGCTTGTGTTTAAAGAAAAGAAATATGATCCTAATAATCAAGTAGGTGTATATGAGAAAGATTAGGCTCATTATAACCCAATCAAAGTGCAGATAAACAAACAGTAAGCAATAGCCTAATCAGGGAACCACCAAGAACAGGGGCGTCAAACTCAAGGCCTGGGGGCTGGATCCAGCCCATGGGGTGCTTAGATCTGGCCTGCAGGCCCACCCTGGAAACAGTGAAGGACTGGCCCACAGTGCCTCTGCCAATGAAAATGGAGGTCAGGAAGGCCCCTTTTGCTGGCATAGGGCTTTAGGAGGCTGTCACATCCAAAAGCGGAGCCTGGGTGGGCTGGATGTGACCTCCGTGACCTCCGTTTTTGCTGGCAGAAGGCTGCAGGAGGCTGTTGTGGCCAGAAATGGAGCCTCGATGAGTGACATCAAGCTGGCCATGCCCCCCCTCCGGCCCTCTGAGGTCAAACACAATCCTGATGTGGCCCTCAATGAAATAGAGTTTGACACCCCTGACCAAGACCATCAACAGGGCAAACCACTTGTATATAACAAAGAGCATACCTCACTCCTTTCTAGCACTGATGAAGTTACCTAGTTGGGTAATGAGCCATTTGGAAGAAAGCAACCAAGCTCAGAGAGCACCAAGGAATAGTTGCAACAATCCACAGTAATCTCAACTGGATTTAAAAAAAAAAGATTTAGAAGAGTTGGAAGATAGTTAGTTGGATCTTTTGCAAAATCCCCCAAACTTGGCACCAGAACATTCCCCAAATCATTATTTATTTATTTATTTTATACCGTTCTACTTCTGCTTACATAAGCACTTAGGCCTTGGTGATAATTGAAATAAATACAAAATAGAAAGGATAATAAAATCCATGGAATGGAAATTAATTAGCAGTTAAAAGCTTGGCAAAAGAAATGTATATTTTTTTAACTGGGGTATTTCCTTAAGTGCTGGAAGTGTTGTGGGGGGAGGGGTACATGTATATGTTTCTCTGGTGAAAGTGATCTACAATCTGGGAGCCATAAGAGAAACCCTTCTCCTGCATATCAGATAATCAAGTTTTTGATAGAAGGAATATTTTGGAAGTGCCTCTCATGCTGATCCTAATAATCAAGCAGGTTCATAGTGGGAGAAAAACTGTGCTTTAGGTGATCATTTCTAAGCTTTTTAGGATCAATATCCACCAACTTGAGTGTCTCTTAGATAATAGATTCTTTGTGATGTGATTTTGCACAATTTAACAGCTCGACTGCTGCATTTTGCACCGGTTACAATTTCAAGACCTTTTTCTATGGGCAGAGGTATTCAGGAACAAGGATGGGTTATAATCAAAGGATTAGGCACTGCCATCTTGTTTGGCACATTAGTTGTACAAATGCATTCCTCAGTGAATACATCATCAGTGAATCAATAGCTGGGGGTTATAAGCACACATAAATCTAATCGTACTGCACACATCTAACTAGAAGTACAGCACATTGACGTCCTTCTGGTTTCTAATCCAGTGAGTTAGGGAGGAATCAGCTTCTTTCTCATATTTTCTCCATTTCTCGGGTTTCTCTGCTCTGCTTCTCCAAGGTCATCTTCTTGGCTCTCCACACCCTATCATATTTCAACAGAATTCACAATTGTAATGGAACCAGAAGGAGCATTTCATCCCAGAGGTGATATTCAGCAGGTTCTGACCAGTTCTGGAGAACCAGTAGCAGAAATTTTGAGTAGTTTGGAGAACCGGCAAATACCACCTCTTACTGGCCCCACCCCCATCTATTCTCTGCCTCCCAAGTCCCAGATGATCTGTTGGATCTTCCTTTATTGCCCTGCACAGGAGAACGGAACTGGAAAGCAGGTTAGTGGGGTGGGAAGGGAAGGGAGATTTTACAGTATCCTTCCCCTGCCATGCCCACCAAGCCACACCCACCAAGCCACGCCACAGAACTGTTAGTAAAAAAAATTGAATCCCACCACTGTTTCACCCCAATACATAAGAAGCAGTAAGACTATCGTGTTCCTGATTGCCTTACCACAGAATGGAATTCTTGAGACTATCCTATAATTACAGAGCTCTTCCATATAAGGTACCTTCCCCAGCCTGGTATCTTTCATATACACTGGACTACTCTGGTCTCTGGAACTAATGGGAGTTGTAATTCAACACATCTGGATACAGCCAGACTTGAGAAAGCTAAGGACAATACTGTCACTTCTACTTAAGACTGATATCTCAGTCTCTCCAGCAAAATGTTCTACCTTAATGAGTGGGTACTTTTTCCCCAGCAGCTTAGATAAATGAGAGGATTCCCATGAAGTATTTGAAGCAACCAACCAAGTGGACTAAAATTCGGGAAAATCTTTTCCCAGAGATCTTCTGTCTTAGAAAGAGAATTGTTCCCTGGAGGGTACTACTACATTGCTTCATTCACTCTCCCTATATAAATGCTTGAAATGATGCAAACTTCCCTGGAAAGCTTAGTCCTGAAGTATCGTTAAGTTTTTCAACTTATCTTTTTATTGTGATAATTTGGGGATTCGAGAAGCAACTCAATGAAATCCAAGTGCAGTAAATCACTATGGCCAGATGGTATTCAAAAAAAGGGGTGGGGGGAGAAATAATGTGTAAAACAGGAAGGAGAGTGGCAATAATAAATCAGCTGTTTCTTATAAAACGAGAATGTCTAGACTCCGTTGCTCTGTTTATTTTTTTAAAAGCGCAATTTTAAAAATGACAGCTTTATGAGTCTGTTATCTATTCCTAGCAAACTTTAAAGGAAAGAAAATCATTTGAAGTATCCAAAATTATCTTTTTAAAAATAAAAAAAAATATGAATTTAAATTGTTAGCGGGGAAGTCTTGTGTGTTTGCTTGAATTTCTTCCCCTGTTGGAATGAAAAACTGTCTTTTTGGAAGTTGCTCTTTATATTATGGCCTGGACACCATAGAAATGGATCTCCTCGTAGATCAGTTTGGACATTCATTTAATACTCTGGGAACACACATAATGTTGGGGATGTCGAGGGTTGCAGTAGGTAAGATAAGAACAGCAAAGAGGGCGGGACTGTGATTTCCCATCTTTTCACTGCCCATCCTAGGGTTCTTTTCCTGCAGCAAGCCTATTTTTTAGAATGTAAAGTACAGGTTCTATCTGTTTCCTGCCTTAAAATGGTAGTTACTCATCAAGAGTCAGAAGATTTAAGGAAAAAAAAAAATAGCAGTGCTTGCATATCCCCTTTCCTCCCATAATTTTAGTCAGGTATAAATGGAAGGGGGTGCAATGGTCTAGTGGCTTGAAGACGCTGGATTCGTTGGCCAAGGTTAATCAGTACTCTAGTGTTTTGAGCCCACAACACCCTGTGGCAATGTGAGCTCCCATCATTTATCCCTAGCTCCTGTCCACTTAACAGTTTAAAACCATGTAGAAATCATCATCTTCATTTAACAACTCCATAATCCCTCAAGGGGTGGAGTCTGGACAACTGAATGGACCTAGCAGAGTGTTTTAATGGCCGAATGCCCTTCCTGTCACCAATGCAGAGTTTTGTTTCCACAGATATATTCTCAGTGGGCCCGGAGAAAGAAACATCTGCCTCTACCTTGGATCGAACTCACGGTCTCCTGATTGTGAGGTGAGAGCTCCACCTCTAGGCCACCGCACCACTTCCTGTAAAAATGCAAGTAGATAATTAGGCATCATTATGGTGGGAAAAGCTAGCAACATTCCATGAGGAAGTGAGATCTGGCAATGGACCTTCGCAGATGCATGGCAAGCTCAGTGGAAAAAAACTCAGATGACCCAACATCTCCAAAACTACTAGCTAGCTGGTACAAAGCTAGTTTCCCCCCATGATGCATGATGCATAGCGCACATGCATGAACAAAATGAATTAGTAATCTTAGGCTTCTAGAACTACTTTGTTGTAAAAAGTATTGAAGACGTCCCCAGCCATGTATGCCATATACAGTACTTTTAAAAAAAGAGTGGACCAAATTCTGGTGAGAAAAAGTAAACAGAGATATAAATAACTCCTTCTCTCCTTCTAATGGTAACCAGAGATCATACAGTGAAGCCAAATGGTATCGAAAACAAAGTCTTCATGAGATTTTTTTCTTTAACAAACTATGGTAACAGCTGATTATTCCGACAGCTTTAAAAGAGATTTGGATAAATTAATTACAGCTACAAAAATCTGCCACCAGATGGCAGGAAAGAGTTCTCTTCCTTTTTGCTCCTCTCTAGTGGTTGCTGATACAAATGCAACTAAAAACCTTGAATCAATGAATAAGTTTATTAGCTACTATAATCAGGATGGCTAGATGCTATATCTGAAATCAAAAGCAACATACTTTTAAACCTCTAAATAAAAACAGTAGCAGAAGGCTTATGCTTTGGCTTGTGAGTCTGCTTCTGCTTGTTTGCAGCATTGACTGAATAAGCAGATTAGATTTAATGAGTTAAGAACTTTGCTGGACAATTACAAAGTCCTCAGGGCAGATCAGGGGCAGATTAACTTGATAGCAATACAATTTATACAATAAGATCATAAACTATTTCTTGAATCCACTTAGTTGGTAAACAATGGGGAATAAAGCTCTTTAATTAGGTCTGCAATCTTAGTTTGTTTTAAGTTAATAGGAAAAAGTCAACTCTTTAGATGTTTGTGATGTACTGGCACTTTTCCAGTTGTGATTGTCCATGCTAAACACAAGATATTGTACTCAATGGACTGATCCAGTAGAATACTACATAAAAGTATGTATGAGTCCCACATATTGTGGCATAGACCTTGAATGTTTATTTCAGAAGAGATAAGTCAGTTCAGGTAGGGGATGAAAAATTTGGAAAAGTATTTCATAAAAATTCCATCTTAATTAACTCTCTATCACTGGGAATTTACTATTCACACTGTAAATATGAAATGACTATTACCTTTTTAAAGATTCTGCATTTATCCCCAATATTATAGGTATCTTACTAATATCCATGTCATTCTTGCTTCTTTGATCTTCCAACTGTATGGGATTTTAGCGTAATTTACATAAAATGGATGTTATTAAGAAAGACATATTTAACAAAAAAGTATCTCTTATACTTTTCGGTATATACGTATATCTAATGCATACTCCTGTACAGATCACCAATAAATAGATGGATATAGCCAAAGATCCTGTTCTGGGTTTTCTGGCAGTAAAATTGCATCCAATATATGGGGATTGTGATGAAAATACTTGGAATGCTGGGTTTTAAGGAAGTGAACCCATAAAGATTAAGGAATATGAATATGTTAGAATGCATAACAATGACGTAGAAACCCCATGGGCTTGTGCAAAATAAAGACAAACATATATGAGGTCAAAGCCCAAAGTCAGCTTCTTGTGACTATGTAAGAGCTGCAGTGATGCAATGGTTAGATGCAGTACTGCAGGCTACTTCTGCTGACTGCTGTCTGCCTGCAATTTGGCAGTTCGAATCTCACCAGGCTCAGAGTTGACTCAGCCTTCCATCTTTCCGAGGTGGGTAAAGTGAGGGGCCAAATTGTTGGGGGCAATAGGCTGACTGCTTAGAGAGGGCTGTAAAGCACTGTGAAGCAGGATATAAGTCTAAGTACTATTGCTATATGGACACAGATATATCTTTTTCTTGGTAACAGTAGAGGAAGTATTTTCAGCTTTCTAGTCTACCTTGTAGCCTTAATATTTCCTGTAGCTCTCCACCAATGTAGTTCCCAAGTCTATACCGAAATGATAATTTGTAGAGACTCAATGAGATAAAAGTTTTGTCATAAAAGAGAAACATATGAACTTTGTGAGAGGATAGCAGAGGTCCATCAGTCTAGCTATGACCATCTCTGTCATGAATATCATCTCTAATACATTTATTCCATAACCAGTTACTTTTCTGGTAGAGACAGCAAGCTTCAATAGGTTCTGGTTGGGTTTTGGAGGCTGGCAATAATACACAAATCTCCACAAATCTTGGTGGAGGTTAAGGATATGGAAAAAGAGTGAAAAGAAAGTAAATTAAGAATAAAAGAAATGGAGCAACACCTTCCTACTTCTCTTGGAATGTATAAGAAGCAATATCAGCTACATAGGCTTAAAAGCTTAGAAAAAACTCTATAATAGCAATGTTCCAATAAACACCATTTCAGTGCTCATAGGCTGTGTAGGCCTGGATAGGAAGCTACCATTTCTGATTGTGTCCTATCAAGTTCCATTCCAACTAAAAGATACCATTTTTAAGAAATAGATTTTTAAGAAATAGATTTTACCAGCTTTGCTCGTATTTTCCCACGTCATTATAGTTGTGCTTTTAAAGTTGTAGCAACGTTTCGGCAGAATCTCATCTGCCATCATCAGGCTTCTGTATTGTGTTCGACGAATACAATACAGAAGCCTGATGTGACTGTGTAAGAGCCTTCGTCTGACACAATATGTATATATAAATTTAAGAATATATATATATGTGTGTGTGTGTGTGTGTGCGTGTGTGTGTGTGTGTGTGTGTGTGTGTGTGTGTATGGTATTCAGCTTTGTTCGGGTATTTTCCCATGTCATTATAGTTGTGCTTTTAAAGCTGTAGCAACGTTTTGGCAGAATCTCATCTGCCATCATCAGGCTTCTGTATTGTGTTCGTCTTTGACACCTGGGGTAACACCACACTTTAAAAAAAGAAAAAAAGAAATGCTTTTTTCATCTTTTGCTAAATCAACTTCAAATTAACAAGGAACAATTGTAAAAATGTAAAAAATGAAGACATAAGCTTAAAAATTGCAGGTGTGACCAGGAATACAAAAGAGAAAGTCTGAAGTAGGTATTCTGAATTTGTCTTTCTTGTATTTATTTTTTAAAATATGTTATTAACTTAATTTTTCTCCTAGGAGATCAGAGTTGCAGTCACATCAGGCTCATTATCCTATTTTGGAGTCATAATAGCTTGGTAAAGAATGTTAACTGTTTTTGTTGTTGTTCAGATGTTATCCTATAAAGAAATGGGGATGCTAATTTACTAACATTACCATGTCTCCTAATAGCCTTCAACAGTCTAGTATTTATTTTAACAAACATCTCGAGGTCATACTGGGAATCGTTTGTCAGATGTGACAAGACTATCTGGAGGAAGCTTTAAAATGCCCAAATAAAATAAGTATGTGTGAGAAAAAGAATGTATCCCTTAAGGCATTCGCTTTTTACATGTTCACATCCTAAGTTGCCATATGTAGATTGCTTGGGGAGCCTGGTGGACATATTTGGAATTTTGAAAATATGCCATGAACACACTTACAGGTTCTGCTGAAGAGGTGGACATATAAATTCATAGAATCGTAGTGTGTAGAGATTCTCAGTCATCCAGGTCATGGTTGTCCCAAAGATGCTTTTTCAGGAGGCAACAGGACTTTCTTGTTTTTTTCTTTTGAAGATGTTTCGCTTCTCACCCAAGAAGTGTCTTCAGCTCTGACAGGATTTTTCCATTTCCCACTATTCTGTCAGAGCTGAAGAAGCTTCTTGGATGAGAAGTGAAACGTCTTCAAAAGAAAAATCAAGAAAATCCAGTTTCCTCCTGAAAAAACACTTTTGGGACATAGAACCATAAGATTGGAAGGAACATTGGGAGGGGTGTCTTGTGGTCTCGCCCCCTTCAGAAAAGGAATCCACAGTTTCAAAAGTTGCTTCTTCAATATCTGTCAATAGCCAATCAGAAAGCAAACAGGTGCAGAGATGGCAAAAGTGAGTACTTTGAGGAAAACTAAAGTTTATCTAGTTTTGTTTCTACATATTTTTTTTGCTCAAGAAAGGTAAAAATGAAAATTTGATTTTATGATTTGATACCAGTAATTAGATTTGTTACAGAAATTCATTATAGAAATATGAATTTTCATTTCATTATGTATAATGAAAGGGAGATTTCTTTTTTTAGTTTTATAGCAGTAGCAATATCACTTAGACTTATGTACTGCTTTATAGTTCTTTACAGCCCGCTCTAAGCAGTTTACAGAGTCAGCCTATTGCCCCCAACAATCTAGATCCTCATTTTACTGATCATGGAAGGATGGAAGGCTTGAGCCACACTTGAGCCTGGTGACATTTGAACTGCCAAATTTCAGGAAGCCAGCAGTTAGCAGAAGTAGCTTGCAGTACTGCACTCTAACCACTGCACCACCTTGGCTTATGTTTAAATTTTGAATAGGTGTCTGTTTTTCTACATAATTTTAGGGAGTTTTTTAATTCTTTAGTTGGTATATTGTTTGTATGATGTTTTTGTTTTAATTTAGAGTTACTTTATTACATGTTTGTACAGAAATCATTCTTTATTTATTTCTTTTTATTTTATTATTTTTTATCATTTTTTATTTTTTTTCTTCCCTTTCCTCCCTTTGAACTTTTAACTATTTTTGTTCATGTTTATTTTGTCTTTCTTTCAAACTTAATAAAACTGGTTTTAAAACATAGAGAGAAAGCCAACAAATAGGGTGAATTCCTGTCAACTTTTCCTACATTGTCTACCTGCTATTCCTCTTCACCATTAAATAATCAGCTGAAGATTTTTGCTTAGCTTTGCAACATATAAGTGTCCTGAATTTTGCTTTTTAATTTTAAAACAGGATATTTAAAAAATATTAAAGGCAAATAGGGCAAGGAGACTAGTCTAACTTAATATCTATACTTGCCATAAGTTCTGTTTCATAGATGGAGAAATGAGCCATTGAATATTGTCCAATGCAAAATTAAAATCTCTCTCAGTAAAATGTTCTCTGAGTTAATATTAAATTATTCTATGATGCTAATAATGCTATAACTCAAATCATTATGGTATCTTGGTTAACAATGGAACATGTTTAAACCCACCTCAGCCAATGAATCTTCTTATCCTTTTAAATTCTTGGAGAAGTTAAGGATTGAAAAATGGGATATAAACAGTTATACCTATATACTATTTTTGTTAAAAAGCCTTTGTAGATTTTCTGGAATGGGCATGGATATAAAAATGTTATTATTCCCATACCTAGCTTATGGAATCCTGACAATAGGATCACCACTGTAGATAGACATTTTGCAGACTCAGAGTTAATACATAATGAAACAGCTCTCTCAGGTTGTAAACATGGAATAAACAGGTAAGAAACTTCTTTCCAACCTGCTTGCTGGATTGGCCAGTTGCCCCAATGTCTTGTCATAAGAAATCATCCAAGAAATTGTTAGAACATGCTTGGTAGTTTCTGGTATAGCTGGCTGTTCAAAGTATTGCCCCTAAAGTATATTCCAGAAAGACCTACATGGCCAGTTTCCTGCTTGTGTCAGCAACAATGCCTTCTTGACAGGGATTTCTATACGTGAGACCATGTTGAGTAAAACGGCCATAGTGGCTGCCTATGCCATACACCTGGCATGTCAAACTCGATTTCATTGAGGGTTGCATCAGGGTTGTGTTTAACCTTGGGGAGCCAGGGTGGGCATGGTCAGGGTGGGCATGGCCAGCTTGATGTCACTCGTGTCAGGGCATCTGTGGCGGCCCAAGTGCTCTGACAGTAAAAATGGGCTCCCGAGCAGGAGGCTGTCCCAACTGAAAACAAAGCTCAGGAGGGCTGTATTTTCACTGGCAGAGACACCACAGGCTGGTCCTTTGCTGTTTCCAGGGTGGCCCGATGGGCCAGATCTAAGCAGGTTGGATCTGGACCACAGGCCTTGAATGTGATACCATAGACAATCATAGCAGCCACTTCACCATATATTGCTCTGATGCCCTGTCAAAATAATATATATTAATTGCAATGGGAATACGGAAAGAGTGACAGCAGTTGCTGAATGAAATAGATGGCCTAATGGAGGAACTCAGGGTGGAGGGCATGACACTGTATGTTTCCTCTTCCAGAGGTTCACATGGCCATCAAGCAATCCAAGATCAATATTGAAAGATGCCTAGATTAATTAAGCAAAAATATCATTACCATTCAAAGGACATATAGTTTGATCTCAGCAGTCAGGATCCTGTGGATAAAGCAATAAGGGGGTCATTAGGATCAGCAGAGGTCAGAGTTTCCAGATGGCTAGGCAAGCATGAAAGGAAAACAATTTAGTATTACAGTACTCTCAATATTTTCCCTAAAGAATGTTCCAATTGTTGGTTTTATGGTATGCCACTCAGGGTCACATTTGTGAGATGGGCAATCATAGAAATTTGATAAATAAATGAGCAGATGCTCAAATATAATACCATACCCCAAATATAGTTGATATGGATCAGATTCTTACAGAAAGCAGACTATTAGCTAATCGCACAAAGTGAACAACTCGGGAACCATACCCTACCCCTGTAACATCTGTGTAAATAATTACCTCTACAAGGTTCTTCCAATTATTCACACTTTGCAGTTTCTTTACATTTTGGTGTTTTATGTAGAGGAAGTAGCACTCTCAATGAGTGATGCAGTGGCCTAGAGGTGAAGTTCTCTCCTCACAATCAGGGGTTCAACCCTAGGGTAGTGGCAGACATTTCTCTCTCTTGGCACAATGAGTAATTATCTACTGCGAATTCTGTATTGGTGACAGGAAGGGCATCCAGTCAGTAAACACTCAGCTCCATTCAGTTGCCCTGACTCCACCCTGGTGTAAGGGATTACGGGGTCATTAAAAGACAAAAAAAAAGTAGCACTCTCAACAGATGGACAAAAAATGTTTAGGATTAGGATTAAAATCCATGAAGCTGG